>NC_060952.1:60173361-60206418 GCF_022045245.1 Lucilia cuprina | reverse complement strand
ATAGGAACAAAATATGATTTCATTTTCATAATAAAGCATACTTAAGCCATTTATTGTTTAATAAAACTGTGGATATTTAAGTTACATTTTATTCCGGAAATAACATTCTTAACCAACACTGATTGGAAGATTCTTAGGAATTACGCCCAGGAAACTGAGTTTTTAAACATGGAAAAATAATACATTCAGTGAACATTTTTTCATGAATTGGAGCGCACAACAGGCCTGATAGTGGCCTATGTGTATTTCTTCCTAACCTAGCCCCTTTAATGGGGCTTATTATAGGGGCTAGGGTCAAATGAGGCCCTAAAACTATAAAGTTCATGAGAGTCATCAAGGCTAGAATAGAACTTGATTTTGCAGCTTTTTGTCGAGATATTAGTATATTAAACATAATTATGAACATAAAAGCCCTATTTGGCGGGTTCAGTTGTATGGGGCCAAGGTGAAATAATCGACCGATGTTAACTATTTTCAATAGGCTTCGTCCATCATAAAATTGCGATCTGTAATTGATTACAAGGTTTACATGGACGGACGAATAGACGGACTGACATAGCTAAATCGACTCTAAAAATTATTCTGATCCGATTGGTAAACTTATTGTGCGTTACTAAAGTGGTGTAGAGTATAGAAATTAATTATGTGCAACATTAAAATTATTTTTAACTGGTTATCGGTAGAAATATCGGTTTGCATTTGACGGGCTTATGTTACATTTTAAAAGTGCCACTACCTATGGAAAATTGTACACAGCTAAAATCGTATATACCACTAGATTTTTACCCGCTACTTTGTTAGAGAACCGTTTTATATGTTAAAAAAATCTTAATGTTGTACTACCTAAGTTTACTTGTACCTATAAAATACGATTTCATAATAATGAAATATTGTATGACAAAATAAAAATTTTCCTACACGTCGAGGAAAGAAAATTCAGAAAAAAAGCTCCATGCTTTATGAATAAAATCAAACTTCCCGTTTTTACCCCCATTTGGTACTTTTCCCTTCCCATTAACGAAATAAAAATCGTATTCCAAAAAGTTCCAACGATGTAGTGGAACGACGTTATTATGTATTTGTGATACATATATATAAATAAAAACAATTGTCCAATTCACAATCAAGTTGTATATTGTATCTACTAAAGTGTAGTAACAGTGATTGTGAACAGATTCTTGTAGCATGTCATAAGTTTATGCTCAAAAAAAAAAAAAAAACAATCAAAACAAACAATATCAAAAGTAAAAAAACCAAATAATATTAAACTAATTAAACGAGCAAAATAAACCAAATTAATTTCTTTTTATTTAAAATTTTATTATTTTCATTATTCCACATTTTAAACTAATAAATAAACAGTTTTTAATAAAATTTTATTTTTGTTTTGGTAAACAGCTGTTTGTTTGTAATTTCTGTGTTACCACTTTATCGTTTTTTATGCCAAAATCGATTGATTTTTTTATTTATATGCTGAAATAAACAATTAACAATACTGAATTTTCTTACGAAATTCGAAAAACATATGAAAAATTGTCGTAAGAGTTGTATAAAACTTTTGCATAGAAAATACCAACAATATTGTTATGACTATTGTAGCAGCTGCTGACATACAAAGCTACAACATCGATTGTGAATTAAAAAAATGTTATATTAAAAAAGTACTAAAAATAGGACAAATTTTCATCTCTTATAAGTCCGAATATCAAAAAGTAGTAAAATTTATATTATTATTTATTTTATTCAGTTATGATCAACAAAAATATTATAAAAAAGTACCTACCTTTTGAAAAACGAAAAAGTAACAGAAACAACATGTTATATGTTCTTTCATATCCCGATCTCTATGAAATACTAAAAAGTCTCATTTTATAGGTCATAATATAATCCATGCTATATACTCATAATTTCATTTTTCTAGGTTCTACATTATAGTAAGAAATTAAAAAATCACAAGTGGAAGTGTTAATAAAGTATTTATTTAAACAGGTTGTAACAAAATTACTATAACTAAGTAAAACTTGATTGTAAAATTAAAACAATGTCATAAATCATCACATTGTTTATTACAGAACAAGTTCGGCTGTGCCGAATCTTAAATACTCTCTATCAGCTACTTTTATATTATTACTTTTTTAATTGACGGACGGATATAGCTAAAACGACACAGAATTTGATAAGAGCCCAGAACATATACCCTTTATTGGGTTTCAGATGAATATTTCTTGGTGTTATAAAAATGAAACAAGTAAAAAATTATAGTCGAACGAGGCCGACCATTTATACTCTAATAATAAAGCATTTAAGTTGAATTGTATGTACCTTGCCACAGATATACATACATAATTAAGACGTTTATTATTGAATAAAATTGTGGACATTTAGGTGAAATTTTGATGGGGGGCTTTTTATAGGGGCTGGGGTTATATGAGGATCTATTATTATGGAATTCGTGAGAGCCATCAAGTATAGTATTCAACTTGTTTTTGCAGCTTTTTGACGAGATATGAGTATATTAAACATAATTATAAACTTAAAAACCCTCTTCGGCGGAGTCAGTTGTATGGGTACTACGTAAAATAATGGACCGATGTTAACCATTTTCAACAGGCTTCGTCGCAGGATAATAGATAGAAGATCGTTCCCCAATTCATTGAAGTATCTTTAAAATTGCGACATATATTTAAGTACAAGGTTTACATGGACGGACAGACGGACAGGCGGACGGACATAGCTAAATCGATCCAGAAAATGGTGTTTGGTATACTCTAAGGTGGGTATAGGACCTATGTTACTGTGCGTCATAAACATCAGCACAATATACCTCAATTCTATATGCTTATGATGACATAGAGTTAATACAAATAAGAATTCTAAATTTGGACTAATAATATTTTAAATACTCTGAACCAATATGTAATGCAAAAGTATTGTTTATTAAGTTTTAGAAAAAAAACAAGTAAGAAACTATGGTCGACAATGCTTGACTATTAATTTTTACTCGTTTTCTTAAAATTTTATTTTTATATATCTACACCACTATAGTGAGGATGGTTTAAGTCAATTAAAGCAAGTATGAATGTATAGTCGGACATTGCCGACTATATGATACCTACACCAGTCAGTATGTTAAAAAACTGGATAATTTTAAAAAATAAAGCATTTAATTTGTTCTTTAACCGTATTGTGTGATATTTTTACGTATTCTTGACAAAGAAAAGAGATTTTCTACAAGAGGGCTTATAGAGGAGTAAGGATAAATATGGGACTATCCTAATATATATTTTCATAGAGGAATTTACGTCCACCTTTAAGTTATTTATGTAGATTTTAATCGAAATTATAAGTGAATTTTTACATTCAAGACATTTTCTGAAGCGGAGTTGGGGGGGCTAGCGTCAAATGGGGCCCGATCACTATACAAATTAGTAGTGATATTTATCGTTTTATAAAACAAAGTTTTGCAGATTTTTGTTGACATAATAGAACATTTAACGTAATTATGTGCCTAAAGGCCCGATTCGGGGGGAACGGTTACATGGGGATAGGCGAAATAATGGACAGATTTTAACCATTTTCGATAGCGTTCGTCATTGAACCAAGAGAAGAGTATGTGTCAAATTTCATCACATTATCTTGAAAATTGCATCCTGTAGCGTGTGCACAATATTTATATAGACACACAGACAGGCGGACATAGCTAAATCGACTCAGAATTTGATTCTGAGCCGATTGGTATACTTTAAGGTGGGTATAGACATAGATTTTTGGGTGTTACAAACATCAGCACAAACGCATATACTCTACACCAATATAATGGTGTAGAGTATAAAAATTACATAAAAAGATTTCATATAAGTAATGACACTGCAGATTTCCATAATGATCGGTCTTAAACGTCCACAATTTACCCAATTTTCGGCGGACTTGGGATACATTGCCTTTTTGTAAAACTGCTGGGTAACATGCAAAAATATATATGTTTGTTAAGTATGTTCTCTATTTCTTGCAAATTAAAAACAATTGTAACTAGAGCGCAGTATATTACCATATAATATTGCACAGAAATAAACCTCAGTGCTGGGAGCAAAATAAAGAACAGTAAGCATGTAAGGGCATGATAAACATTGATACATTTACACTTAATTAAGGATGTACATCCTTGTGATGTAATGTTAAAAACATTTCGTTATTTTTCAATTGTGGCTTTTGAGGTTCTAATTCTTTGAAATATGTATTACCTTATTTAAGGATACTATTAGTTAATAATAACAACAAATAATAAAGAACGATATGGCAGTTGTCTACAGAAGTATCTCATGTGAATTTTGTCTGTGTGATTTTTGAACTGTTGCAGACATAAGGGATAATATAAAAGCACCATGTGGAAAATCAACCAACAAATTAATTTTTACTTTGCGAAAAGTTATAATAACATAATTAAATTTATTATGTATGTACATTTTACCATAATTAACTATATATTATATATTTTAAAGCGATAAGTCAAAACTGTTGGAAAAAAGGCATATTAACTAGTGTCAATGCAGACTATATATATGATACTGTTTCAACCAATACATAATCACGAAATTGTATATTCGGGTTTCCCTTTTGTTTGACACGTTTAGAGAGCATACCTGTTTATATATAAAAGCTGATCGGTAGTATAATGTAAATACATGAAAACTTAAAAAACACCGTTCTCTTTATATTTTCTACATTCGTCTGAATCCGTACGCCCATAATCCTGTGTATCTAATCAGAATACAACTTACTCTACTCAGGCTTGCTCATTTTGAGAAAGTGACCTAGTTAAAACATGGTCCCAGTACAGTGGAGTAGGGTAGAGTAGAATATGACATCGTCAATTTACACTTTAATAAAATTCATAGTTAATAAGGCGATTCAACGTATTCAAATTTAGTTGCAGTAGTTAAATGTATTTTTCTTTGTTTAATTATACCCACCATCAAAAAAGATGGGGGGTATATTGATTTTGTCATTCCGTGTGTAACACATCGAAATATTGCTCTAAGACCCCATAAAGTATATATTCTGGGACCTCGTAAGATTCTAAGACGATCTAGCCATGTCCGTCCGTCTGTCCGTCTGTCTGTTGTTGGCACGATAGCGTCCACAAAATAAGAGATATTGAGATGAAATTTTCCCAAAATATATTTTATTAATCAGAAATGTTTGGTATTGAAAATGGACAAAATTGGTCAACGATTTCATATAGCCACCATACAACTGTACCCCCCGGAATATTGTATAAATAGCTTCAAATATTCACAAATTCGTTGTTTATGAAGCAAATACCACAAAATTTCGCATAGGTCAGTTTTTTGATGTCTGAAAAATAATTCTGCATTATGGCGGACATAGGACCCTACCCCCATATAAGGTCCCTTTTAGAAAATGACTAAATAGCTGATTACTGGCTTAAAAATAGGAATATAGCGAGAAAATTCGACACACATAAGTTTCATGCAAGCCAATATCTCTCAACCAAATTTTATATATATCGGTCCATAATTGACACTACCCCCCATATAACGTTCCCTTCAGAAAATTACTTTAACGCTCATTACTCGCTTAAAAATAGAAGTATAGCTATGAAATTTGACATAAGTAAGTTTCTTACTAGCCAAAACCTATCTATGAAATTTTTGTGTGGATCAGTCCATAATTAACCCTACCCCCCATATAAGGTCACCTTCAAAAAATGACTATAACGCTCATTACTGGTTTAAACAAACGAATATAGCGATGAAAATGTTATTTCCGGAATAAAATGTAACTTAAATATCCACAGTTTTATTAAACAATAAATGGCTTAAGTATGCTTTATTATGAAAATGAAATCATATTTTGTTCCTATACAGTTGTAGGGTATTATATGGTCGGCCTCGCCCGACTATAACTTCTTACTTGTTAAACACAATTTTACAGGAGTACAATTAAAATTGACAAGAATATGTAAAAAAAACCCTACATGTGCTAAAAATGTGCCAAAAAATATTTGAAAAATGCTAAAAAAAAGTGTTAGGTGGTAGATTACATTTATATGCTTACTATGCTTTAGCACTAAAAGTGCTAAATCTAGCACTAACAGTGCTAAATTTAACACTAAAAGTTCTTAATTAGCAACACAGCTTACAAAAAAAATTGTCATACGAAGTTTAAAATTTAAAAAAAATGCTAAAACTAAAAAGTAAGAGAAAAAAACCTGAAATATGTCAAAGAAAATATAAAAGTTGGTATTACTTTCAACATAAAAAACCAGCTTTGGTTTTTGACACAACAGATCAGAGTTTGTTTTGTTGCTTACTCTTAACAACAGCTGCTACGTTCTTACATAGAAACTAACTACACATTAACAGACAACGGAACGTCACACAATGGAAACATAACGGAACTATCAAACTAACTGAGCCTTAAATTACAAACCCGCAAATTTTGGTATATTGCTGAAACTTTGTCGAAATGTCCCTAAAGAAAAAAGCTTTATTTGAATTTAACAATGACGTATCATTACAGTGTAATTTTATAGAAACACATTTCCTATCCCTTATAAAATTTAATATGAAGCGGAAATTGAAGCAAATAAAATGTTATATACAGAAGAATTGCCAAAACACCAAAAACTTGTCGAAAAAGAAATTTCGTTCGGTACCGAACCAGAACTTCGGTAAATTTGAAAATTCGGCCGAACCCGAACTTTGTTGGGTTTTCAAAGTTCACATTTATGATTAAAAAGTAACAAATTTATAACATTTAAAACCAAAATATGAACATCCGGAAGATTTTTTGAAGAGGGTCTTTAATTACTTTAATCTTTAATTAATGGGTCAATTGTCCACTAATTCCGAATTGCAGAGAGTGATAAATTTCTAATAACAAACAATTTTTGTGAAATGCATATATCATAATACTTTTATTTTAAGTTTTTAAACTATTTATTGAAAATGATATAATTCTTTGTAAGAGCACGCAGAGAAAAAACATGGTTGTGGTTAAAATTATGATTGTAGTCTAAACATCGTTGTTGAAACAATTTTAAAATATATTATGATTAAATACCGTCAAAATATTTCATCATGATATTTTTGTATTTATCATAATATTGTTATACATGATCTTATTATGATCCAAGGTGATCAAAATTTCGTTTTAAATATGTATCGAAATCAAAATGAATTAGTAAAATTACAGTTTCTAAAAAAAAATAAAAAATATATGTATATAATATGTATATATGTATTAGAGTTGTCAATTATTCGTATTTAAAATTATTCGAATAAAAGTTGCAAAAAAATTTTTTATTCGAGTAGTCGATTAAATTTTGAAAATTCGTCGATTATTCGAACGAATAACGAATAAAATTTTTTATTCGAATAATTTAAAGAAAATATAAATAAAACCCAATTTTAGTTTAATTATTAACAAATTGGTTTATTATTAAAAAAAATAACAATTCATTAATAATAACTAAAAAATAAAATCATATAAAAAAAGAGATCATATAAAAAACATTTTCCAAATTTTAGTTATTTCTATTGAAATAATCTTTTAAAAACAATAAATAATTAAACAATAAATAATTTAGTTTATTAGCTTTTAAACGGTTATTTGTTTTATTTTTAATCATAGAACAATTTGAAAAATTACGTTCACATAGTCTTGATGTTGGCGATACTGTAAGTAAAGCTTATAATAATAAATCAAGTTTATCGGTTCTCTTTTTAGATTTTTCGAGATAAACTAAATCGTCGTCAATGTTATTAGAATCTTTTTTGTTTTTCAAGGATTTTACATTATAAATTGATTTGTTAAGTTCTCCTAACAGTGTATCAGGTTCTGTTTCCAGAATTACAACATGTTCATTAATATCATTTTCATTATTATCAACTAGAAATAATCGAGAAAATAAGACATTTGCATACTCCTTTGTTTCACTTTTTGTTGAATATTTAATAAAATTAGTGCTAAATGGAAAATTCCCTGAATTCAAATATAAAATTAAATTATTTAATACCTTTATACGTCTTTCGTTTTTTCTAATCTTTATACGTTTAATTAAGTCATCTTCACTGTCACTGAAATCTTCTTCACTTTCTTCTATGATTGCACGATCTTTACGGACATAGATGGTATCAACTACGGCCAAATGAAGAGCGGGATTGATACATAATTGTGACTCTGCCGTAATGTTATCCCCATACTTTCTCATGACTGCTGCACCATCATGGGTAGAACAAACTACATCATTTTCAAAATAAATTCCAAATTCTTTTAATTTATGCTCAATCTAGCCGTAAATGTTTTCGACAGTACCTTTCGCTTTTAGTTCTTCCAGTCCCAAATTAAAGATTTTAAATGAAGTTTCTTCTGTATACGTTTTAACGCATATATTAACATATTTGTAGTCGGTCCATTCACCGACACCACAATTGAAAACCGTCCTTTGCGATACCTAATTTTTCTTCAATTCAGATACAAATTCGTCTCTATTTGCTATATAAAACTTTTCTACATATTTCCAAATTGTACTGTTGCTTGTGGGCATTGTGAGGCCCCGAAGGATAAAATAGTGTTTGATTAGTTTGGAATTTCTGAATGTGTTTGCCATCCTCCGCCAAACATCTGCAAATAATTTCTTCAACGGAATTTGAGGAACTGTTTTTCATATATTTTTCCAAAGGCCCAGTTTCAATGTTGGAGCATGCTGTAGACTCTTCCTTGCTTTCAAGTACTATGTTGTGTAGATGTTGTTGATCCGTAGTGTAGATGTTGTTGATAGAGTAGTGAGATGTTGTTGATCCGTAACATTTGTATATCTTTGGACACTTTTTACACACAACTTGACTGGTCTTGGTATCTTTGTCAAAATATTTCCAGGCCGGGCTCATTCTACAATATAAATGTGAGGTTTTTAATTAAATTGTTTAATTAAAACTAGTTTTTAAATATATACTTACTTTAAGAGTCTACACTTCTGTCTATACTTTTTATAATTAACTTTATATTTTTTAACTTGTGTCGAAACAATAGCAAATGCTCTTCTTCTTTCCAAAATTATAAACGTTTGATTTGAATGTAACATATGATTACTAGTTTAAATGCGTTTAGTGTTCATATAAATACAGGCTTACACAAGTACAATTTATAGTTGTAACCTTGTTAAACACATTTCTATATTTATTAATTATTTTACAATATACCAGCGCACAGTGATATAGGAAAAAAAAAAGAGGGAAATAATTCGGTAACTTCTAAACGGTTAATCCGATTTTAATGAAATTTGGTATGCACAAAGAGGAGGTGTTGTCGAGTTTAGGTTTTGGACCTTATAGGCCAACCAGGGGCCCGGCGGGGGTCCTCAAATTAGGACACCTCGGCTATGTTATAAATTATGCAGTAAATTATCTCTTATAGTTTAGGAGATATTCGCATTTGAAAATTAAAATTTTTAAATTTTTACCGTTCTTACTTTAGTTTTTTGATAATAGCGGGTCCAAATATTCCCGATTTTCGCCATTTCTTTTTTTATTCGCTTAACAACAAGTTTATATATCAAGCAGTGAAAGAATTATGTAAAAATCATGACTGAGTCCAAAGTTATAGGCATTTTAATTTAAAAAATTAATCAAATCGCATAGTCGATATCAAATTATAGTGACCTGTTTTATATGACCCAATATGTTCTTAATCATTTTGTAACGAGTTTCGATAACCCCGCCACTGGTATGGATATAATAGGCAAAAAACCAAAAAATCCCATTTTTGGGATTTTTTAAAACTTTTTTGGGAATTCCGGGATTTCTAATAAGAAAATTCGAAATTTTTATTTAATTTTAGATTTTGAGTAAAAAAATCTACCTAACTGTAAAATTTCATCAAAAAATATTCATAAATAAAATTTTTATTGCAATTTGAAAAATTTGTATCTTCGCAAAAACTGAATAAAAAACATTTTTTAATTTTTTTAAAAAAAGTATTCCGCGAATTTTTTAATTTTCAAAAATTATATACAAAAATTATAGACAAAATTACCTCTCCATTGATATATAACATGCCTACCTAATGTTTTTTAAGTGACAAATTAATTAGGGAAAACTCAACATCTTTTAGAAAATTTACCTAGCACTATTATTTTCATCCATAACTTCAACTTTAATAGGTAGCTTATTAAAGTGACCTATTGAGGAAAAATTCATTACATAAGGATACGTTAGACATATTAGGTAGAATATCATAACCCTTTAAAAAATAATTTAATTTAAGTACCTGTAATTAATATATAAGACAGGTTTATATCTGTTTGTAATTATTTGTAATTTTCTAACCATGGCGATCGTACTAAAAAAAATGATTTGTTCTCCATTTTATTTGAACACTCTTCAGCTCCTTTTTTAGATAAAGTGAACTTCTTATTGAAATATATTGAAACTGCACATAAAAATAAAGTGGATAAAACTGATATATGTAAAATTGAAAATTTTATAAAATCAGTTGATATAAAACTGAAGAGTGTTCGGTATTCCATTGCTAAATTTCGATCGAAATTTTCTGATTGGCTGGATGAATGTGTAGAAGTTGCTATTTGCGTATCAACTGTTGGTGCTCCCTGTAAGCAGTATGAGGATTTGAGCTCAAAATCTAAGAGGAAAAGGTTATCAACTTCACTAGAAACCTTATCTAACGAAGAAGTTTCGGACACTTTTAAAGCAATGTTAAGAAAAGAAAAACAGCCTTTGGATGCCATAAAAATTGCAAATATTCTTCCAACCGCATCACCAAGACGACTGAAAAGAATTGTAAAGAGTATACTCACACCATCATCTGATACAACGTTCACTGAGGAAGAAGCTATTGCGCTTATGTTGCAGCTGGGATTAAGTCGTGATAACTACATAACGTTAAGAAAGGCGCTATCTGAAAAAGGAGTGGATGTTTTACCATCATATGACAAAATAAATGAAAAGAAGAAAAGCATTATACCACCTCCTATTGAAATAACTAATCGGAAGGCTGTTATTGGACTCGGCGCTCTACTCGAAAATACTGCTTTAAGGATTGCTTCTGACTTTTCTTCAGACCAACTAAAAAAAATAAATACTTCAACTCATTTGTAAGTGGGGATGTGATGGATTATCAGCACTCTCGGAATATAAACAAATCAACACAAGTGAATCATCTTCCGAGTATAAAAGTGTATTTATGGCATCGCTAGTTCCATTAAGAATTCGAAAGTATGCTGACAGCGATTCTCCATCAACCAGTTTCGATGATATTTGGAAGAATTCGACTCCAGGATCCAAAGCTTTTTGTAGGCCAATAAGCTTTGAGTATATAAAGGAATCCAAAACAACAACGCAAGATTTGATAAATCGTATTGAAGCAGAAATTAAAAACTTGGAACCTATAACAATCGAAATAGAAAATTATTCGTTTAACATGTCCTATGATTTAAAACTTACAATGATTGATGGGAAAGTTGGAAATGCCATTACAGGAACATCATCTACTTGGTACTGCTACATATGTGGTGATAAAAATCAGAATTTTCGAATATTTCCAAGCAAAGATCAATAAATGAGGAAACATTACAATTTGGAATATCCCCCCTACATGCTCGCATACGATTTCTGGAACATTTTCTACATTTAGCATATGATTTAAAGTACAGAAGCATACCGGAAAATGCAAACAAAAGTGCAAATAACAATAAGGAGTTAATGGAAATGAGAGCCAGAGAGAAACGAAGAATTCAAGAGGAATTTAAAAAGCGGATGGGATTAAATATTGATAAACCACTCACAGGATATGGAAGCACAAACGATGGTAATACCGCTAGACGTTTTTTTAAACATTTTGAAACTACTTCCGGAATTAGTATGGATTTACTGCAAAAGGTCAATATTATTCTAATGGCGATAAATAGCAAGCATAAAGTGAACGCAACAAAATTTGGAGAGTATTCTACAAAAGTTTCTAAATTACTTTTGGAATTATATCCCTGGAAAGAAATGACACCTACAGTTCACAAGATATTATGTCATGGAAAGGTCATCATAGAACATAATATTCTGCCTTTAGGAGAGCTTACAGAAGAACCCCAAGAATCGAGGAATAGAGACTTTAAGCATATTCATCAGTTTAGCTCAAGGAAGTGTTCTAGGCAGTCTCAAAATGAAGATATTTTTAATAATCTGATTCTATCTTCTGATCCTGTTTTATCTACTATAAGGAAACGTTGGATTTGCTACAAAACGTTAGCATTTGAAAATATTCATGAATTTAAAGATTTACTTTATCTTTTAGATATGGACTACTGTGATACCGATTATTTTACAAAATTATATTAATTTATAAAAAAAAATAAATAAAGACTATTTTTATATAAAATAAATACTTGTTAATTTTTTTAGGGATAAAGAATAAAAGATTAATCGTAAAAAGTGGCTGTAAAAATTCATTAAAATTTAGGTAGTAAAACATGCCTAACAAATGTATGGATGAAAATAATAGTACTAGGTAAATTCTCTAAAAGATGTTGAGTTTTCCCTAATTAATTTGTCACTTAAAAAACATTAGGTAGGCATGTTATATATCAATGGAAAGGTAATTTTGTTTATTTTTCAAAACTGTATAATTTTTGAAAATTAAAAAATTCGCGGAATACTTTTTTAAAAAAAATTAAAAAATGTTTTTTTTCAGTTTTTGCGAAGATACAAATTTTTCAAATTGCAATAAAAATTTTATTTATGAATATTTTTTGATGAAATTTTACAGTTAGGTAGATTTTTTTTACTCAAAATCCAAAATTAAATAAAAATTTCGAATTTTCTTATTAGAAATCCCGAATTCCCAAAAAAGTTTTAAAAAATCCCAAAAATGGGATTTTTTGGTTTTTTGCCTATTATATCCATACCAGGGGCGGGGTTATCGAAACCCGTTACAAAATGATTAAGAACATATTGGGTCATATAAAACAGGTCACTATAATTTGATATCGACTATGCGATTTGAGAATTTTTGCTCAAATTGAATTTTATATAAAAAATAGGGTTTTTTTGGATGGATCTGGTCCCCTCGGTATCAAAAATTTTTAGGTTTTGTTTCATTTATCGTATTTTATGTAAAGTCAGCTTTTCAAAAAGTATAAATTCTATATACATCTTCTTAGAAACTTTTTAGATAACTTAAAAAGAAAAAGATACTTTTTTCCCCAAAAAATGGCAAAAAATCGCCTTTTTTTAATTTTTTTAATTAAAATGCCTATAACTTTGGACTCAGTCATGATTTTTACATAATTCTTTCACTGCTTGATATATAGACTTGTTGTTAAGCGAATAAAAAAAAATGGCGAAAATCGGGAATATTTGGACCCGCTATTATCAAAAAACTAAAGTAAGGACGGTAAAAATTTAAAAATTTTAATTTTCAAATGCGAATATCTCCTAAACTATAAGAGATAATTTACTGCTACGACGACATTTTTTATAGTGCTCGATGAGAAGATTCTATATACGAAATTTTTTTTAAATCGGAACTCAAATTTAACATAGCCGAGGTGTCCTAATTTGAGGACCCCCCGCCGGGCCCCTGGTTGGCCTATAAGGTCCAAATTCAAAACCTAAACTCGACAACACCTCCTTTTTGTGCATACCAAATTTCATTAAAATCGGATTAACCGTTTAGAAGTTACCGAATTATTTCCCTCTTTTTTTTTCCTATACCACTGTGCAGCGTAATTTTATCAATATTACAATAAAAGATTTTTAAAAAGTGATTTTAATATATTATTCGAATATTCACTTAATCGTCAAAAATTGTTCGAATTATTCTTTATTCTAAATTGGAAATTTTTTATTCGTTCGAAAAAAAACAAAAATTATTCGTCGATTAAACGAATAATTTTTATTCAAATGACAACCCTAATATGTATACACTTAACACAATTCGCAAATTTCACTTTGCCGATTTATATGAAATTTTACTTCATAAAAAATTTAAGTATAATTTCATAAAAATACTAGTAATTTTAAGCCTGTTATGAACGTTAGTCATTTTCTAAAGAGATCCTTAGGCCATGTCCAAATTTGTCCATTTTGAGTACATATCAAACTGCAACAATCCTATCGTTCTTTTAAGAGACTGACAGTCTAACTGACTCATAAACATGTCCAGATCATTTGAGAATAAGGACCTAGAAAATTACAATATTACAAATGAGATCAAAAATTTATAGTAGAAACTAGGTAAATAAAGATTTTATAAAAAGTTCGGTATTCGATGTTCGGTTAAAATTTCGCCGAACACCGAACATTGGCCGAACCTTATAATATTATCAAAATAGAAGACATAGGCTTTATTTAAAGAATAACTGCCTTATTCATAAATCTTTTTAAAACCTTTGATAAATGTTTATGAATAAGTCAATAAAACGATTGGAATCGGATAAATAGATAATGCTTGTTGAAAAAATGTGAACTTTGAACCTCGATAAAATTTAAACCATTTGTAATTTTTGAGTACTTCAAACTTCGTATTACTCCCAAAACAATCAAATTTACAACTTGAACAGTAAGATTTATAGTTTTTTTTATTAATGTTGATTAAGGGATCTTTATGAGAAATTTCAGCTAATATTTTATAAATATTTTTTATGGAATACTTAAATAAAATAATCATAATACATATTATAATATAATAAAAAATTTAATTTTGTTTCAGGTCCGATGCACAAAAGAATAGAGACGTAAAACCAAAAGATGCAATCAAGAGTAAACGTGAAATAAAAGCAGATCGTCAAACTTATAAAAACACACATAACCAGAATGAAAATGTAAGTAAACCTATTTTTATAATCTCAGTCGCGATTGATCTCTAAAAGTGACCAAATATTGTAATTGTACATTGGAAAAAATATCTTTGTCATCTACTTTGTAAATTTTATTTCAAATATGAAAAATGTATATGTGTTTTGTTTATGTATAATTATCTTTGAAAGGAAATAATCAAATACAAGAAAATGTCGAAGAACAAATTTAAACATAAAGTTTCTAAAAAAGGAGCCACCTGCTCTTTCAAAGTATTTTTTTTTACTTAAAATATCTTCAATGCTCTTCACTTGCTCTTTCAAAGTTTCTTTTCACTTAAAATATCTTCAATGAAGAATTGAGTTGAAACAAGTTAGAGTTCTATATTCGGCTATGCCGAATCTTTTCACTTAAAATATCTTCAATGAAGAATTGAGTTGAAACAAGTAAGAGTTCTATATTCGGCTATGCCGAATCTTATATACCCTTCACCATGGTGTGTTATAAAAACAGTCAGTACCAAAAAGTCCTATAATAGAAAATTCAAAAGAGTACCTTTTGAAGTACCCAAAAGTTCCCTTTTATGGGTGTTTACCCAATTCAGACTCTACTAGCCAAACTGGAATTTCCTGTTCCCGAAAACCGGGATTTTTAAAAATTAAGTCCCGGGGATTTTCGGGATTTTAAAATCCCGAAATTTAAGTGTTCTTGCGCTAAATTTATTTATTAAAAATATTAAATAAGAGAATTTTAGTAGTTTTTGATTAAAAAATAAGCAGGATCATAAAATTTTAAACATTTCGACCTATTTTTAAATCGAATTACATTATTAATTGAGTAATTTTTTAGACTTAAGATGGCTCTACTAACTTACAAGCTGAAATATCAAAAATAACAAGTAAGAGTATTATATTCGGCCATGCCGAATCTTATATACCCGCCATCAAACCTCGTTTGACTCGAAATGAAGCTTATGTCGAATTTCATCTATATACTCGTATTTTTAGGCCAGTTATAAGCATTAAAGTAATTTTCTGAAGGAAACCTTATATTGGTCGATCCTCATAAAATTTGGTAGACAGAATTTGGTTCGTATTAAATTTATTTCTGAATTTCATTGCTACTCTCGTATTTTTAAGCCATTAACGAGCGTTGCAGCCATTTTCAGAACGGGATCTTATATGGGTGGTAGGGTCAATCATGGACCAATTCTCATAAAATTTTTTAGATAGATTTTGACTCGTATGAAACTTACTTATGTCGAATTTAATTTACAAACTAGAATTTTTAAGCCAGTAATGAGCGTTAAAGTCATTTTTAAGGGGACGTTATATGGGGGGTTGGGTCAATTATGGACCGATCCTCATAAAATTTTGCATATTGGTTTTGTATTATTACTTATTACTTACTTATGTCGAATTTCATCGCTATATTCGTATTTTTAAACAACTTATGACTGTTAAAGCTGCTTTTTGAGGGGCCACTTGTATGGGGGCTATCCGAAAACGTGGACTGATATTGCCTATTTTCAATACCAAACAAAGCTTACCTATAAAAAGTATTTATGTGAAATCTAGCTGTTTCCATTCTGACTGTATAGTGCTTTCAACAAACAGACAGACAGACGGACGACAGACATGGCTAGATCGTCTTAGAATTTAATGAGGACATAGAATATATATACTTTTGTGTGTATTTGACAAATATGTCTATGTGTTACAAACGGAATGACAAAATCAATATTCCCCCCATTTCTTTTGATGGTGGGTATAAAAAAGGCCATAAATAGGCATATATACTATCGGATATCTAAAAATAATAAGTAAAAAATTATGATTTAGTTTTCATAATAAAGCATTTGACTTGATTTGTAACTCGCCTCTGATATATTTAAGAAATTTATTGTTAAAAAACTAATTTTCTCAAATATGCTTTATATGGTGACTTCCCCCAAGCCTCTGTTTGAGGCGATCCTCATAAAATTTGGAGAATGAATTTACGGTTACATAAAATGTATTTATGCTAAATTTCACTATGGCACTAGTCTTTTTAAGCGAATTGTGGACATTAAAGTCATTTTTTGAAGGGGGACTTTGTCAGGGAGCTTGGGTCAAAAGATGCCCGAAGTTCAAGGCTAGTATAAAACTTAGTTGTGCCGATTTTTGTCGATATAAATAAACATAATTATGAGCTACTCGGGGCAAACCATATATAAAGTGGTGTAGGGTATTAAAAGGACAATATATAGGCATTGATACTATTGGATATGGGTATATCAGAATCTATACTGGCAGTCAACCTGTTAATAAGATGGCGAGATGACAATTCTCTTATTTGGGTAAGAGGACTCGATATATAATTAGAAGTAATATTGCTGATAACTTGGCAAAAGCTGGAACTACGATGGCTATACTTGATATAGACCAGTTTTATAGTATTTCCCTAGCGGCCATTAAAAACCATATATCCGATATTCAGCTGAAAACGATTGGTCACATGAGTGGTGTATATAGAAAGCACTTTATTGAAATAACTATTTTTTTTATTTTTAGTACTTTGAATTAATTTGTTTTCCAAAAATTTCACAAAATGCTTATGGGAAAGCTCTCTGTATTAGTAAACACATACTTAATGTATTCATATTGTAATATGAAATAGAAAATGTTATTTTTTCGGTTAATTATTAAGATTTTTTGAAAATTTATTTATAATTTTCGGGGTTTGAAAATCCCGGGATCCTGATATCGGGATTCCGGGATTCATCCCTAGACATACCTAATTTCATATTTCTAGGTTTAATATTATAGAAAATTAAAAAAGTAATTTTTAAAAATCAAAAAAAGTACCAAAAACTTCACTTTTTCCGGTTCTCACCAAATTCCGATTCTACATACTTAATTCCATGTATCTAGGTGCAATGTTATAGAAAATTCAAAAAGTACCTTTTGCAGAACAAAAAAACACCAAAAAATCTCCTTTGATTTGTTCTCGTCTAATCAGGGCTCTAAATACTTAATTTCAGGTTTCTGGGTTCATTATAGAAAACCCCAAAAAAACCTTTTGAAAAAACGAAAAAGTACCAAAAAGTTCCCTTTTGTGAGTTCCCATCTAATTCCGAATGTACATACTTAACTTCATGTTTCAAGGTTTAATATTATATAAAATTCGAAATGTCCCTTTGAAAAAGATTGGTCACATGAGTGGTATATCTAGAAAGCACTGTATTTAAATGACTATTTTTTTATTGTTAGTACTTTGAATTAATTTGTTTTTCAAAAATTTCACAAAATGCTTATGGGAAAGCTCTCTGTATTAGTAAACACATACTTAATGTATTCATATTGTAATATGAAATAGAAAATGTTATTTTTGTCGGTTATTATTAAGATTTTTTGAAAATTTATTTATAATTTTCGGGGTTTGAAAATCCCGGGATCCTGATATCGGGATTCCGGGATTCATCCCTAGACATACCTAATTTCATATTTATACATTCAATATTATAGAAAATTAAAAAAGTAACTTTTAAAAATCAAAAAAAAAGTACCAAAAACTTCACTTTTTCCGGTTCTCACCAAATTTCGATTCTACGTACTTAATTCCATGTTTCTAGGTTCAATGTTATAGAAAATTCAAAAAGTACCTTTTGCACAACAAAAAAACACCAAAAAATCTCCTTGATTTGTTTCCCGTTTTTGTGATATCACAACTTTTTAGAAGGTTTCTGTATCAGTGAATACTATGCTGTAATAATTTTTTCAAAATTCCAACTCCTTCTTCTGCATATCTGAGGCGGAAACCACTGATTTTGAACGACATTTTTTACAGAGCAGAAACTGTAGAATTTATAGGAAATCATGCTCTAATAATTGATTTTATAGGAAAAATCAATGAGAATGAGCTTAATTTCACACTTTTATAATGCTTCAAAAGTGCATTCAGTATTATCCAAAGATGCACTTTTTTCAAAAAATATTTAAAAAAATGTGTCTTTGTGCATAATCAAAGTATGCTTTTTGCTGAGACAAATGGTGCAAAAACAAAAATTTTATCATTAACCCTTTAGATGTGATGAGAATTTACATTTTCAGATTTTAAACTTTACAACGCTATATTTCGAAAACCACGAAAGTTATAAGGCCCAAAATTTGTCATTATACATGTTATATATGGAACATTACTTGGATGGAGTTTTATTAAATTCAGAGATGATGATGAAAAACACCATTGTTTGATGGGAACTTATTAAACCACAAGCCAACATTATAACCATCATAGCTCCTAAAGGGATTACAATAAATTAAAAATTTTAACACTATTTTTTTAAGGGCATTGAATATTATCTACGGATGATCAGGTTTTGAATTTTTTTTTTAAATTTTTTTCTTTTGCTCTTATGCATTTATAGTGCATCTAAATTCTGACAATCAAAATAAATTTTCCTGTAGAATAGTATACTAAAGTCAGATTTGAAATATGTACAGCAGTTTTCGTTCTATAAAAAAAAATGTCGCCCAAAATCGGTATTTTGGCCGCAGATATGCAGATGAAGGAGTTGAAATTTAAAAAAAATAATTACGCCAATATTAGCGCTGTTCCAAAAACTGTCATAAAAAGTATGATAGTATGAAGTATGAAGCCTAATATTTATAAACTAAATATTATCAATGGACATAAGAATGATAATTTCTTCACATAGAAAGAAAATTTCAATTTAAAATGTACAAAAAAAGTATCAAATAAGAATGATCTTATTTACTTTCATTGTTATGCATTCTATAGAAATATTTAGGGTGTATGTTGTTTTTATACCCTTCACCTTCGTGAGAAGGGTATATATAAGTTTGTCATTCCGTTTGTAATTTCTATAATATTATTTTCGACCCTATTCTGGATCCTTATAGATAGCGGAGTCGATTTAGCCATGTCCGTCTGTCTGTGTGTATGTTGAAATCAGTTTTCAGAAGACCCCAGATATATGCGAGATCCGAATTTTCAATATTTCTATTGGAAATACGATCGAATAGAACGCTATTTAAAATCAGTCCAATCGGTCCATAAATAACGAAGATATGAGTAAAAATCCGAGACCACCTCTGAAAAAATGTTTTGTTATTGTGGTTTTTCTGTTTATAAACACAAATCAAAGAATGAATATGACGTTACGTTACATTGTTATTGGCTAAAATCATGAAATTAAGTACGTAGAGCCCGGATTTGACAAGAACACATTAAAGAGGACTTTTTGGTACTTTTTCGTTCTACAAAAGGTACTTTTTGAATTTTCTATAATATTGAACCTAGAAACATGAAATTTAGAATGTAGGACCTTGACTAGGTAAGAACCTATAAAAAGGGACTTTTTGGATTTTTTCGTTCTACAAAAGGTACTTTTTGAATTTTCTATAATATTGAACCTAGAAACATGAAATTTAGAATGTAGGACCTTGACTAGGTAAGAACCTATAAAAAGGTACTTTTTGGTACTTTTTCGTTCTACAAAAGGTACTTTTTTGAATTTTCTATAATATTGAACCTAGAAACATGAAATTTAGAATGTAGGACCTTGACTAGGTAAGAACCTATAAAAAGGGACTTATTGGTACTTTTTCGTTCTACAAAAGCTGCTTTTTGAATTTTCTATAATATTGAACCTAGAAACATGAAATTTAGAATGTAGGACATTGACTAGGTAAGAACCTATAAAAAGGGACTTTATGGTACTTTTTCGTTCTACAAAAGGTAGTTTTTTGAATTTTCTTAATATTGAACTTAGAAACACGAAATTAAGTATGTAGAGCCAGCATTAGGCTAGAACACATAAGAGGGGACTTTTGGTACTTTTTCGTTCTTCAAAAGGTACTTTTTGAAATTTCTATAATATTGAACCTAGAAGCGTGAAATTTAGCACGTTGGGCCTTGACTAGGTAAGAACTTGCAAAAAGAGACATTTTGGTACTTTTTCTTTCTACAAAAGGTACTTTTTGAATTTTCTACAATATTGAACCTAGAAACATGATATTAAGTATGTAGAGCCCGGATTAGTCCAAAGTACATAAAAGTGACGTTTTGGTACTTTTTCGTTCTACAAAAGGTACTTTTTAAATTTTCTATAATATTGAACCTAGAAATATTACGTAGCGCCTGGATTAAGTGGGAACCCATAAAAAGGAAGTTTTTAGTACTTTTTAAAAATTCTATAATATTGACCCTAGAAATATGAAGTTAAGCATGTGGTGCCCGGATTAATTTAGATCGTATAAAATGGGTTACAATTGGTATTTTTTGATTTTTTGTAATAAAATTCGTAATGACTGTTTTTAAAGACATCATGGTGAAGGGTATATAAGATTCGGCGCAGCCAAATATAGAACTCTTACTTGTTGTAAATTATGCTCTTGTTTTTAAAGTAGAGTTTTTGTTTTTTCAAATTGCGTTTGCAATTTCTGAAACAAAGCGACATCAACATACTTGTTGAATGCTGCCAAGCAACTAAATAAAATATTTGTATTTTTGACGCTCTTCTTGAGAGCTTCGTATGCGATCGTGTATACATGTATACATGTAAACTGCCGAAAATCTTCGTATTCAGAACAATACTAGCGCCGACGTCTGGTTTAATTGAAAAATTAGAAGATGAAATGGGATATTTATTAAAATTTGGTTTTTAATAAAACAATTTATATTTAAATATAACATTTGCTTTTATTTTAAATAAACATTTCATGTTTTTCAATTTATAAAAATTTTGTTGACATTTTAATTATTTTTTGTTTCTTTAATTTTTCTCTTTTTTCTTGTGCAGCGTCGTATTTTTTAGTATTATTTAGGAAAAAACAGAGTTGAATTACTAAAAACAACTAGATTTTGAGTAGATTTTTATGAAATCTACTTACGAAGTAGATTTTGTATGATAAATCTAGTTAAAATTAACTAGATTTGACTCGAAATCTCATAAGTATTACATTTCGTGTATGTGTAAATGGGGTATAAGGTCGTTATCAGAATTAACGAAAAAATTTCATTCAGTTTTTAAAAAAGACTATCTAGTTAAGATATTTCTTTATTCACTTTAGTTAAAATCTTACATACAAATAAGTTGAACTTTGAACATGAATAAAAATTTTCTATATTATATTTTTAAAAAATGTTTTTTTTTTAATGAAAAAGATTTCCTTCGAAATTTAAAGCTGCTAGTTTGTATATATTTGAGTGAAGACAATTTTAGATATTGATATATTAGGTATATATTAGGGAAGCTCTTAAAAAATTAAATCAAAAGCAAAAATTCCTAGATTAATAAATTTTTCTGTTATTAGCTTTGGTCCAACTTTTAATTGTTTTGTATACTTGGAATACTCGTGGAACAAAATTTAATAAAATTACCTAAGAGTTTATGTTTGTAATCATGTATAATTAATTATTCATCTCTAGAAATTTACCGTTATTTTGTAGATTTTTTTTTTCATTTAAATATTGTTGCAATATTTTTTTTATTTGGGTGTTTTGTTTTGTGTATATTAAACTACACTTTACATCATAACCAGTTTTCAATTAAAAATTTTAAACAAACATTTTTAAGTGGGTCTACTGATTATTTATCTTTTTTAATTGTGATGAATATTTCCCGTATGGAACTTTTGGATATCCAGTGTCAAAAATTACCACGGTCGTTTGGGGGACTTTATTTCAATGCAGGGGGACTTTATTTCAATGCAGTTCAGCAGAAAAGATTCAATTTGATAAATTAAAATCTTTTAGTATTAATATGTGTAGCGAGTTTCAGAAAAGATGGACAAAGGTTAAGAGAAAAAACCCCGATTCCTACATGATAAAAATGATTGGCTAGCAGTTTTAATAAGGAGTGAGATCGAAAAATTCTTAACATACATATATGTTTATAAAAAAGAAACCACTAAACTTACAGCTTTATTTTTTTTTTTTATTTGATTCAAATTATTATTGTTTGAGTCTCAAATGCTTGTGCTCTCCTCCATATGATAAGTAATCGAGTTGATCGATTTTTGATGAATTCTATTTCTTTTCGTGTGATTTCTGCTGAAGATATGGTATTTCTTCAGAATCGTATGACATTCGCGAGTACTCGATAAGCGCGTGATAGGTCTGAGAAGCGATCTAATGAGTCTTCACGTCATCACTGAAGCCGTAAATTTCCACATTGCAATTCGGGTTAAATTATTGTGGGGCAATTTTTTATGAATTTTTTCACTTTAAACAAGTCAAAGGTTTTATTATGTCATCCCAATCGACTTTGTCTAACAAAATCTGTTGCATGATTAGTTTTGCGTCCACCATTATATCTAAAACTGTTTTAAGTTCCTTTCTTGATTTGATGGCGTCGATTATTGTGTGTCCACCTGCTAAAACGTCATCCACGTATATGTCTTGTTAAGGATTTTTGACGCAATTTATTAGAGAGATTTTGACTCGCATGAAACTTATGTGTATCGAAGTTTATTGCTACATTCTTATTCTTATGTCGAATTTCTTCGCTATAATTGTGCTGCTAAAACAGTTACGCTCGTTAAAGCTGTTTTCTGGAGGTCCACTTGTATGGGGGCTATTCGAAAAAGTGAACCGCTATTACCCATTTTTAATACCAAGCAAACGTTAGCAATAGAGAATACTTATACGAAATTTCAAATGTCTAGCACGACCGTGTGGTCCCTATCGTGATTTCAACAGACAGACGGACATGGCTAGATCGTCTTAGAATTTAATAAGGACCCAGAATATATATACTTTTATGGGTCTATGACCAATATTTCGATGTGTTACAAACCCCATCTTTTTTGATGGTGGGTATTAAAATTATTTTAACAGACAGATTTACTACCAGTAAAACGATAATCGGATATTGAGATTGTAGCCCTGAAAGTATCAAATAAGACTCAGGAGTATCACGGTACTTTTGCACATCAAATAGTATCAAAAAAAGTACCATCGTACCAATTATGCCATCCCTGATACAATGGTACAAATATCGTCAATGTTGTAGAGTTGTATGCTTAGTAGTATGTCAGCAGCTGCTACAAAAGTCCAAGATATATTATTATAAGGTAGTGTCGTCGTCGAATTCAGAAATACGCTTCGAATTCATTTTATTTTTTATATATGGAGTTTGACAGTTACACGCATATGTATGAATTGTCCAACTTTGACCTTCTCTAAGTCCGGTAATTCTTGACCGATAGAGCTGAATATTTGTGTCTGACATACTATACAATAGTACAAATATCGTCAGTCTTAGACTTTTGTAGCAGCTGCTGACATACTACTAAGTATACAACTCTACAACATTTTTCAAATGTTGTAAAAATTTTTAGTGTTGCCAGTTGTTTATTTTAGCATATTAAAAAACTCAATCGATTTTAGCACAAACAAGTCAGATTTCTATATTCGGCTGTGCCGAATCTTATATACCCTTCACCAAGTATGTTTTAAAAAACAGTTTTTATTTATTTTGTATCTCTGCACACATGTCACACATAACATACACACAAACAAATAAAAACTGTAGCAGAAAGAAATATTAACCGTTGTACTGTACTACCACCGTTAAACAGTTGTTGTTTTTATGCTTTTATTTTTAATTTGTTGAGGAAAATTTCAGAAGTAGTCTCAGATTTTTACCCATATTTCAGTTATTTATAGACCGATTTTGCTGATTTTCAATAAGAAACTTCTGACAGAATTATTGAAGATTTGGATCTTGAAGATATCTGGAGTCTTCAGGAAATTGATTTCAACAGGGTCGGAAAATTATATTATAGAAATTACAAACGGAATGACAAACATATATATACCCTTCTCACGAAGATGAAGGGTATAAAAACAATGAAGTGGTAACACAGAAATTACAAATAAACAGCTGTTTACCAAAACAAAAAGAACTATAATTTTTTTAAAACAGTTTGTTTATTAGTTTAAAATGTGGAATAAAGAAAAAATTAAAATTTTGAATTAAAAGAAATTAATTTGGTATTGGCTTGTTTACTTAAGTTAATATTATTTATGTTTATTTTGATTGTTTATTTTTCATTGAGAACATAAAGTTATGGTTTACTACATCAGTTCACAATCGGTGTTAATACTCTTCAGTAGGTACAATATACATCATGACTGTGAATTGAATAATTTTCTAACAATTATGTATATAATTTAACATATCATTTCTTTATTTTTAGGCTATTCAATCTTCGAACATGTATTCCGGACTAGATGAAGTATCTGATTGATTATCTTGTAATAATGTATACGGAACAAGGAGACATTTGATCATTATGTGCTTGTAATTTAAAATATATTGTTAACATAAATAATAATAATAATAATAATAAAGTAATAAAAAGGTCACCTACATTGTTTTAAATTTATCTATCTATCTTTATGTCTATCTATCTATCTATCTATATACCTAATATATAAAACATCAATGCTCTGAAGTAATAATTACTTTAAGTTGGAATATCTCCTCATGCATCATAATGAACAAATAAGGGATCTTCAGAATACCCGATACAAACTACCCTTAAATAGGAAAAAATGCTCTTTAAATAATGATTATATCAATTACCAAAAAGTATTTCTTTAAAGTTTTTGTCAAAATATATTTTATTCTAAAATAATTATATTTAACCAAATATTGAAAATTTCATAAATTTTGTTAAAATCATTAAACTAAATACAAATTGAAATTATACTTATACCGCCATATGCAAAAACGATTATTAAGTTAACAATGGTTGTTAAAACCTGTTTTTATATGGAAAATGTGTGTAGTAAACCATTCTTAACCTTAATAATGGTTTTTGCATAAGGCCCATAACATATATACTTCACCTTAAATGAGAACTCCAATAAACAAAATATCAAGAAAAAAGGAATGAATAGTAATTATCATATTATAAGGGATCTTCAGAATACCCGATACAAACTACCCTTAAATAGGAAAAAAATGCTCTTTAAATATGATTATATCAATTACAAAAAAGTGAATTTTTTAAAGTTATTGTCAAAATATATTTTATTTTAAAATAATTATATTTAACCAAATATTAAAAATTTCATAAATTTTGTTAAAATCATTAAACTAAATACAAATTGAAATTATACTTATAATATATACAGTGAATCAATTAAGTAATTTGCCTATGTAAAATTTTATAAATTTTAAGAAAAAACTTTATCTGAACAATTATTTTTAGCAAAAAAAGCAATTTGTTTGTTGTATTTTTTATATTTTAATTTTCTACCATAAAAAATGAACGTATTGTTAATTTTTTGGGTCAATAAAGTATTTTGCTTTTTTAGGTTTTTTGTTCATTTTTTTAATATTGCTGCATTATTTTATAAAATTTAATATTTTTTATTACTCATATATATTAAAATAACATTTTTTAGATATTTTTAGCAGTGAAACGACTAAATTTGGACATTTCTTAACCGATTTATTATCCTATATACCTATAAGAATTTATCAATATTTGACTTAACATGAAATTAATCATTTATTTCATTAAATTTCGGAAATAATAAGTAATTTTGAATTGGTATGAGGTATAAATATGTATATTATTACAAATATAATCCGGGTTTTTGGTCATTTTGTATTGATAAACAAAAACTACATTACGGAAACTCCATATTTGGGGAGTATTGTGTAAATTTTATTTAGAATTGTATAATATGAATTCTTATTCAATAAATCTAACATTAAGTACCATCCTAACCACTCTAAGTATGAGGACATCACCATATACCACTATAGAACTATTAAATGCTAAAATCTTGATTTTCAACCTCATATTTAAATTCTTCATTTTATGAATAAGATACAGTAGGCGTATTTGGATTTGGATAGCTATTCTTGATTTGGATTCTAAATATATGTAGGGGTACCAAATCAAACACTTTAATTTAATTAATTCAAAGTTCAAATATTCATTTATTTATAATTAAATCTTAAATTATAACGTTTTTATAAAAAAATACACGAGAGCCACCACCGCAGCGCCAGTTGTTTCACTTTCGTGTTCAATTTGATACTGATCTCTTTGACAAAAGATTAAAGTTCTGTTCTTATAAAAATATGATGGGTTCAGAGTGTATGTCATAGTATTAGTGTCCTGTTATATTACAGTGGGTCGAGTGTACATCCTACATTCGGCCGTCCTGATGCTGGCTTCGTCCCGAAGCTAGATTCCACGGCTTCATGTGTTCGGCGACGGTAGTGCATTTTTTGAACCTTCGCCTTCACCCACTTTACGACTTCATATCTGTCGTGATTTAATTTGGACACAATTTTATATGGACCCAAGAACTTCGGACGTAGTTTCATTCCTACTCCATATTGAGTTCGTTTAATAGCGACGAGGTCGCCCACTTTATAGTTGGTAGCTGGTACTCTCTTACTGTCAAACGTCTTCTTGTTTTCAGCCTGTATTTTTGAAATATTTTTTCTTGCTTCATCTCTTATTTCGTCTCTTTCTTGCTGAAGTTCAGTTATCGAAAACTCTTGTACTAACTGATTTAATTGTGGATCTTCCTTGGTTCGCATACTAATGCCTGTCATCAACTGGAAAGGGGTGTTCTGAGTACTTCTCGAGGGGGTGTTGTTTATTACTTGCTGAACTCTTTCAACGTATTTATACCAATTATTTGGTTTTTCGGCACACATTTTTGCTAACATGGGCACGATTATTCGGTTGATTCTTTCTACCTGTCCATCACCTCTGGGAACTCCCGTGGCGATTAGCAGATGCTGTATCCCTTCGGCCCTACAATATTCTTCAAATTCATTGGCTGTGAAGGCAGTACCCCTGCCGGTTATTATTCGTTGCGGGTTACCAAAGATGGCGGACTGTTTTTTCATCTTCTCAACCACTTCTTTACTGCCAGTACTCTTGGTCGGGTATAATCAGACAAATTTTGTGAACGCATCGACCACAACGAGGATATGATTATACATTTTGTGAGTAGCTTCCATTGGACCGACGTGGTCCAAATGGTAGGTCACGAAAGGTCTGTCCGATTTGTCGATCGGGTTAAGCCTTCCCTCTTTCTTTCCAGACTTTGCATCACTCTACGCGTTACAATCGGTTACTATTTTGAATTTTAGTCCTAACACGTATACTCTCCACTTCTTTAAGGCTTCGACTATTGCTATCACTTCTAGCTCGTACGAATGGCATTTCTCTTCTGAAGAAGTTGTTTTTCTGCTCATATACTCTATCGGGTGGAACGCGGAATCTTCATGAATCTTTCTGAAGGAGCACAGCTCCGTATCCATGCTTACTAGCATCGGTATGAATCTCTGTTTCGGCTTTCGGATTATACAGATTCAAAACCGAATTGCTCGACAAAGCTGTTTTTAATTGTTGTACGGCTAGTAACTCCTCATCACCCATCTTGAAGTTTGCACCCTTTTTAAGTAAGTCAGACAATGGTTTGGCGATCATTGCATACTCCGGTATAAAGCGACGGAAAACCCCAAAAATCGCTGTACAGCCTTCACGTTATTGGGTATCGGGAATATCTTGATAGCTGCGATCTTTTCTTCCGATCTTCCTTTTCGATCCGTCTTTCTTCGTTAGTAAGACTACTGGTGAAGAGTACTCGGAATAGCTTGGCTTAATGACACCCTCTTTCAACCACTCACTTACTTGATTTTCTATGGCCTTCTGATCATCATATGATGTTCTGCGGGGTCTACTGGCCACTGGAATGTCGTCGGACAATATGATTATCATTTCCACAGCGTACGTTGTTGGTTTTTGTGGTCTGTAACGGTCTACAGTTGATCGAATTTCTTCAGCGTAAATCTTATTTAAGTGTTCTAGTTCCAACCCAATTCTATTGGTATCGAACGTCATAGACTGTACTATGGCTTCAAATTCTTTCCCAATTCAGAAATTGGCTTAGCCTCCAATGCCGATTTAGAGTTAGCGTCGACTTCTTCTACGAAAAGAAATGATTTGTCTAACGACTCATTGTCTGCAACATCCTTTACCTCTCTCTCAAAAAAATTTACACTAGGGATTTTATTTCTGAATTTGGCACCCATTGAGTCAATCACCAAGTCTACTCTGTCCAAAATTTCGTTACCGATAACTGCAGAATATACTATGTCGCCTTCTCTAACTATGTGAAATACCATATCTAGCTCATTTGCATCTATTTTGGCACGAACTTTTAAACAACCCATCGTTCTAATACTCCTTCCGCCTATACCGTTCAAAGTTTTCTCTACTGGTTCGAGCGCCATATCAGTCAATGATAGAAGAGTATCGTATCTCAAAATGCTGATATCACTGCCGGTGTCAATAATCGCCGAAATGGTTTTGCATAAAACTGTTATTTCATTAAAAATTCTTCTTGACGTTGACAGCGCTTCCTCGGTTAGGGTATGTACGTTTGGTTTAACATCCTTTAGCGCGTTGTCGGTCTTAATGGAAGTACACTCGTAAGATTTATGCCCAAACATTTTACATCTGAAGCACCTTATGTTTGTGGATTTGCAGTTCCGAGCCAAGTGCCCCTCTTCTCCGCACTTATAGCATTTACGATTTTCGCCACGTAAATCTGAAGTGGGCTTGTCCCCTTTTAGCTTTCCGCTTTTATAGTTTGACGACTTTTCTGCAGATGCAATTTTCTCATAAACATCTAGCTTCTCTTTTAAAAAAACGGCAAAAATCTAAAATTTTTTGAATTTTTAAATTAAAAAACGTATATTTTTGGATCTGTAAATGATATTGATCTGAAATTTTTTGTATATTATTGGAAATTTATTGTCTAACTAACAAGAAAAAATTGAGTCCATTTGGTCCAAAATTACTCCCGGTATTCAAAAAAAAGGCGGACCATGGTATGGCAAATTTTGTACCACAAAATTTTTAAATGCCTATAACTCGGATATTATATAACATAAGTAGTATGTCCAAGCATGTTTTTTCAAGATCTCGTCGAGCGCTTTCAGAAAATATAAAAATCTTTGTATTTGGGTGAAAAAAATGGCACGAGTTTAAAAATTTTACATGTCGTAGGTACCCTACTTTGAGCCGCCACAGCTCCTTCCCTGGGGCATCTGCGGGGTTTATCTTCAAAACTTAAACTCGAATACTCCTTGGTTATGCTCCCGCCAAATTTAATTCCCGATCGGATCAGCCGTTTAGAAATGCCAGATTTATTTCCAAATAATTTCCATTCTGCCCTACTGTGCACTGTTTGAAAATGTACATAAATGTTACGGTAGAGGGATCGATTCCCTTTAATTTGAGGTATGACTCGCCCCATTAACCCTTTTGGTGTGGACGAAAGTTAAAATTTTGTAAAATTTTTATTAAAAAAAAATCGTCAAAAATCGAATTTTCCTCTTTTTAAAAATGTACTTAAATGTTACGGTAGAAGGATCGATTCTCTTTAAATTGAGAAATGACCCGCCCTATTAACCCTTTTGGTTGCGACAAAATTAAAATATTGTAACATTTTAATTTTGAAAAAATCGACAAAAATCGAAAAAATTAGTTTTTGAAAATGTACTTAAATGTTACGGTACAGGGATCGATTCCCTTTAATTTGAGGTATGACTCCCCCATTAACCCCTTTGGTGGGGACGAAAGTTAAAATTTTGTAAAATTTTTATTAAAAAAAATCGTCAAAAATCTTTTTAAAAATGTAATTAAATGTTACGGTAGAGGGATCGATTCCCTTTAATTTGAGGTATGACTCCCCCCATGAACCCTTTTGGTGGGGACGAAAGTTAAAATTTTGTAAAATTTTTATTAAAAAAAAAATCGTCAAAAATCTTTTTAAAAATGTACTTAAATGTTACGGTAGAGGGATCGATTCCCTTTAATTTGAGGTATGACTCGTCCCATTAACCCTTTTGGTGTGGACGAAAGTTAGAATTTTGTAAAATTTTTATTAAAAAAAATCGTCAAAAATCGAATTTTCCTCTTTTTGAAAATGTACATAAATGTTACGGTAGAGGGATCGATTCCCTTTAATTTGAGGTATGACTCGCCCCATTAACCTTTTTGATGGGGACGAAAGTTAAAATTTTGTAAAATTTTAATTTTTAAAATTTCCACAAAAATCGAATTTTCTACTGTTTGAAAATGTACATAAATGTTACGGTAGAGGGATCGATTCCCTTTAATTTGAGGTATGACTTGCCCCATTAACCCGTTTGGTAGGGACGAAAGTTAAAATTTTGAAAAAATCGGCAAAAATCGAAAAAAATATTTTTTGAAAATGTACATAAATGTTACGGTAGAGGGTTCGATTCCCTTTAATTTGAGGTATGACCCGTCCTATTAACCCTTTAGGTTGGGGCAAAAGTTAAAATTTTAATTTTGAAAAATCCACAAAAATCGAAAATTCAAATTTTTGAAAATATATTTTAAGATTTCGATTCCCTTTTATTTAAACTATGCCCCGTCCGTTTGCAGCATTTTTTGGAGGAAAAACTTAAGGTTTTCGAATAATTTTTCTACTACTATGAAAAGGTGTTAAAAGTCAAAACATGGCGTTTTTTTAAATATGTGCATTTAAATTTAAGGGTAGGGGATCAATTTCCTGTCATTTGAGGTTTTTAATTATTTTTAAAATATTAATTTTGCTAGAAATGCGGGGAAAATACAAGAACATATTTGGAAATATGTCAAATTTGTATTTAACCCATATTTTTCAACTACGTGAGACATATTTTCAAATATGTAATGACGTAACTCTTTACGTCATTACATATTTAACTCGGCATATTTATCTTCACTCACTTATCTAAATCAACACATCTAAACATACATAATGAAAAACACAGAAAAACAAAAATAACAACGCAATGACGCCAACAGCATCCAAACCAAGGGTGCCCAAGCCCTATGCGCTTGGTACTCTTTTGTTTTTGTAAATGCACTTAGCTATAGACAGTGTGTTTTCTATACGCTTATATGCGCTTAACCTTAGCAATGCGTTGTTGTTCTTAACAGTATACAAGCAAGAGTAAAACAACAAGACTTTATTTTAACAAAAAATGCAAATCATATTTTTTTGCTGTGTATTTTTTGTATGTTTGGATTCCAAACATACAAAAAAATACACAGCTGAATAAGACCAAATACGTCTACACACACACGTGTACATCTTTTTCTATATACAGTGTTGTTGTTGCTTTTATAACAATTTTTTGATGAAATTTTCAGAGGTTGTCTCGGATTTTTGCTCATATCTCCGTTATTTACCGACCGATTTTGCTGATTTTAAATAGCGACCTTCTAGAAAGCATGTCTAATAAAATTATTGAAAATTCGGATCTCGCCAATATCTGGGATCCTCTAAAAACTGATTTCAGCAGACAGACTCCGACTCCGCTATCTATAGATCCAGAATATATATATATATATACTTTATAGGCTCGGAAAATTATATTATAGAAATTACAAACGGAATGACAAACTTATATATACCCTTCTCACGAAGGTGAAGGGTATAAAAATTACCAAAAAGTTTTTTAAGGGCTTCTAACTTAATCTAGGCTCTACGTACAATAACAAAATTTATCGTATGGTTATGTATTTGATTTTTTTTTTTTTGCAATTTCTTTCCGAGCATTAATAAAAAATCTCTATTTTTTTCAGAGGTTGTCTCGGATTTTGGCTCATACCTCCGTTATTATGCTGATTTTAAATAGCGATCTTCTCGAAAGCATGTGTAATAGAATTATTGAAGATTCGGATCTCGCCGATATCTGGGGTAATCTAAAAACTTATTTCAACAAACACACAGACGGACATAGCTTAACACGGCTACCTATAATGATCCAGAAAATTATACTTTATGATTTCGAAAAACGACAGAATGACAAACTTATATATACCTTTCCAACGAACGTGGAGGGTATATTTATGATTAACCATTTAGATGTAATGATTAAAAAATGACAAACTCTTAAATTAACATTATTAGCTTCATAACTAAAGTTTAAGGGTACTTTCCTTTAAATGCGAACGAACAAGTATTTTCTAGTTTTTTATTATTTTTAATTGGACCAGCACTCCGGGGACGGCCCCTACTTATGCAAAGCATTGGAACTAGGAAAATAGGTTGAGGGAGGGAGGATAGAGGGAGTAGTATTTGTGGACATTTGATATACCTTACCTCCGCAGAAAGTTTATTCCACATACGAACATTGCGGCTGATAAAT
>NC_060952.1:60172054-60173261 GCF_022045245.1 Lucilia cuprina | reverse complement strand
CAATTTTTTGTATTGGAAATTAATTAAATAAAATGTTTTTGAGCATATCCCTAGCAAATTAATTTTTTGTATTTATTTGTATAAAAGTTCTTTAGGCATAAAAGTGAGCATTTTGAAAGCCTATATTTCATGTAATTAAATGTATTTTATTACAGTATAGCCAAAATTTTAGATTTTGGGGAAGGATCCGAGATATCAGAAGTCGGGCATAGAATGTTACGTCTAATTTAAAAATCATCTAAGGGTGAAATATAGCTACATCCAAGCCATAAATATTGCTGTATCATACGTTACTATCGGACTTAAAATGGCGGCGTAATATATAAAAAACAAAAAGGCCGGTATTTCTAGGCGTGGAAAAAAATATATTTTTTTATATTTTTGAAATAAGGGAACTTGTTTCAGATATCCGCAAATTCTTTGTAACACAAGTCTTTCTTCAAGAACACACCTATTTGTGGTAGATTTGCAAGTGGACGCACAACACATTTAAGGGAAAATTTATTTATCAGCCGCAATGTTCGTATGTGGAATAAACTTTCTGCGGAGGTAAGGTATATCAAATGTCCACAAATACTACTCCCTCTATCCTCCCTCCCTCAACCTATTTTTCTAGTTCCAATGCTTTGCATAAGTAGGGGTCATCCCCGGAGTGCTGGTCCAATTAAAGATAATAATAAAACTAGAAAATACTTGTTCGTTCGCATTTAAAGGAAAGTACCCTTAAACTCTAGTTATGAAGCTAATAATGTTAATTTAAGAGTTTGTCATTTTTTAATCATCACATCTAAATGGTTAATCATAAATATACCCTCGACGTTCGTTGGAAAGGTATATATAAGTTTGTCATTCTGTCATTTTTCGAAATCATAAAGTATATATTTTCTGGATCATTATAGGTAGCCGAGTTAAGCTATGTCCGTCTGTGTGTTTGTTGAAATAAGTTTTTAGGTTACCCCAGATATCGGCGAGATCCGAACCTTCAATAATTCTATTACACATGCTTTCGAGAAGATCGCTATTCAAAATCAGCATAATAACGGAGGTATGAGCCAAAATCCGAGACAACCTCTGAAAAAAATAGAGATTTTTTATTAATGCTCGGACAGAAATTGCAAAAAAAAAATCAAATACATAACCATACGATAAATTTTGTTATTGTACGTAGAGCCTAGCTTAAGTTAGAAGCCCTTAAAAAAATTTTTTG
>NC_060952.1:60170746-60171954 GCF_022045245.1 Lucilia cuprina | reverse complement strand
ATATTCTGGATCTATAGATAGCGGAGTCGATTAAGCCACATCCGTCTGTCTGCTGAAATCAGTTTTTAGAGGATCCCAGATATCGGCGAGATCCGAATTTTCAATAATTCTATTAGACATGCTTTCTAGAAGATCGCCATTTACAATCAGCAAAATCGGTCGGTAAATAAAGAAGATATGAGCAAAAATCCGAGACAACCTCTGAAAATTTCATCAAAAAATTGTTATAAAAGCAACAACAACACTGCTAAGGTTAAGCGCATATAAGCGTATAGAAAACACAAATATGTTTTTGTATTTTCCCCGCATTTCTAGCAAAATTAATATTTTAAAAATAATTAAAAACCTCAAATGACAGGAAATTGATCCCCTACCCTTAAATTTAAATGCACATATTTAAAAAACGCCATGTTTTGAAAAATTATTATTATGTTGAAAAATTATTCGAAAACCTTAAGTTTTTCCTCCAAAAAATGCTGCAAACGGACGGGGCATAGTTTAAATAAAAGGGAATCGAAATCTTAAAATATATTTTCAAAAATTTGAATTTTCGATTTTTGTCGATTTTTCAAAATTAAAATTTTAACTTTTGCCCCAACCAAAAGGGTTAATAGGACGGGTCATACCTCAAATTAAAGGGAATCGAACCCTCTACCGTAACATTTATGTACATTTTCAAAAGTGAGTGAAGATAAATATGCCGAGTTAAATATGTAATGACGTAAAGAGTTACGTCATTACATATTTGCAAATATGTCTCACGTAGTTGAAAAATATGGGTTAAATACAAATTTGACATATTTCCAAATATGTTTTTGTATTTTCCCCGCATTTCTAGCAAAATTAATATTTTAAAAATAATTAAAAACCTCAAATGACAGGAAATTGATCCCCTACCCTTAAATTTAAATGCACATATTTAAAAAACGCCATGTTTTGACTTTTAACACCTTTTCATAGTAGTTGAAAAATTATTCCAAAACCTTAAGTTTTTCCTCCAAAAAAATTTTAACTTTCGTCCCTACCAAACGGGTTAATGGGGCAAGTCATACCTCAAATTAAAGGGAATCGAACCCTCTACCGTAACATTTAAGTACATATTTAAAAAGAGGAAAATTCGATTTTTGACGATTTTTTCAAAATTAAAATTTTACAAAATTTTAACTTTCGTCCCCACCAAAAGGGTTAATGGGGCGAGTCATACCTCA
>NC_060952.1:60169537-60170646 GCF_022045245.1 Lucilia cuprina | reverse complement strand
AAATGACCTTGAAGCCATTTTTAAGAGCCCCAAAGCCCTATTCGAGGAGTAGGGTTGTATGAGGGCTAGGGGAAAAATGGACCGATTTAATCCATTTCAAACAACTTTGTTCTTGGGAAATATCAGCCTATTTGTATCGAATTATCTGGAAATTTTTGACTTGTAGTTTGATTACAAGTCGGATGGACAAAGCTAAACCACTATAGTGCTGTATAATATATTAAACTTTCCTTTTTTCGATAGGAAGTAGGATCTGAAAGGGTTTGTTACTGAAAAAATAACATTTTTATAATTTCAAAGAAAAAAGTCTTAAAATAATAACACCTTCTATAACATGTTTGTAGTTTTGCGCAAGTTACATTAAAAAATAGTAAGGTTCTACATTTTTAACTAAATTCCAATCGGTTTTTGTTGATCAAATATGACGAAACATGGAAGGCATAATGCTTCTTTGTTTTAGTAAAGATTATCGAAAATAGGTATTTTACTTTGAAAATTATAAAGCTGTAAAAGTAATCTCTCTTATTTAATGCTAACTTACAAAATTTAACCACTTCGAAGTTAAAAATTTTCATGAATTTTAAGGTAATTTTAGAACATAATCTTTTAGAATATCGTTGATAGGTATGAGTGTAAAATTTAGCAGAAACATGTATTTTGATACAGCGCATTATAATCAAAAAGTCGATTTTGACTTTTTCGTATCTTAGGGCTTTTGGATCTCATATGACGATATGTAATATGTACGTAAACACGACACAAATTTGTGCAAAGTTCTATAACTTCAAAATGAATTAGACTTTATTAATTTATTTATAAAAGTTATTAATTTTTATAAAATTAAATTAAAAAATAAAAGGATGAAAATTTTGTTTGCTTTTTTTCTGACTGGCAGCCACCGAACGTATAAAAAATATCAGGCGTCAGAAAATATTTCCGGCTTAGTCATTAACAGCTGTTTATGCTTTTAAACAACTTCGTACAGTGACATTTTTCTGATAACAAAAAAAAAACAAGTAAGAGTGCTATATTCGGCTGTGCCGAATCTTATATACCCTTCACCATAGTGTATTTTAAACATAATTGATCTTACAGTCTAGTTAATAAAA
>NC_060952.1:60167796-60169437 GCF_022045245.1 Lucilia cuprina | reverse complement strand
TGAGGTATGACTCGCCCCATTAACCCTTTTGGTGGGGACGAAAGTTAAAATTTTGTAAAATTTTAATTTTGAAAAAATCGTCAAAAATCGAATTTTCCTCTTTTTAAAAATGTACTTAAATGTTACGGTAGAGGGTTAGATTCCCTTTAATATGAGGTATGACTCGCCCCATTAACCCTTTTGGTGTGGACGAAAGTTAAAATTTTGTAAAATTTTTATTTAAAAAAAATCGACAAAAATCGAATTTTCCTCTTTTTGAAAATGTACTTAAATGTTACGGTAGAGGATTCGATTCCCTTTAATTTGAGGTATGACTTGTCCCATTAACCCGTTTGGTAGGGACGAAAGTTAAAATTTTGAAAAATCGGCAAAAATCGAAAAAATATTTTTTGAAAATGTACATAAATGTTACGATAGAGGGTTCGATTACCTTTAATTTGAGGTATGACCCGTCCTATTAACCCTTTTGGTTGGGGCAAAAGTTAAAATTTTAATTTTGAAAAATCGACAAAAATCGAAAATTCAAATTTTTGAAAATATATTTTAAGATTTCGATTCCCTTTTATTTGAACTTTGCCCCGTCCGTTTGCGGCATTTTATGGAGGAAAAACTTAAGGTTTTCGAATAATTTTTCAACTACTATGAAAAGGTGTTAAAAGTCAAAACATGGCGTTTTTTAAATATGTGCATTTAAATTTAAGGTAGGGGATCAATTTCCTGTCATTTGAGGTTTTTATTATTTTTAAAATATTAATTTTGCTAGAAATGCGGGGAAAATACAAAAACATATTTGGAAATATGTCAAATTTGTATTTAACCCATATTTTTCAACTACGTGAGACATATTTGCAAATATGTAATGACGTAACTCTTTACGTCATCTTCACTCACTTATTTATAAATGTAATAAAAATATTTCTTAAATCAAATTTTGGAAAATTTTGTTTTGAAAATTATGCAAAAAAATTGCATTAAGTGCAACTTTTTCTTTCTTTAATTCTAGAGGACTTCCTCTATCCATCGATACCCATAATTTATACCAAAACATTGTTGTTTAGTTAATGCCAAGTTTTGTTCAGGGAGACCCCACTGTGCAATACTAGCAACCAATTTTTTTTCTAAAAACTCGCGTTTATCTTGTGGCCACAATATCACTACTCGATTTTGTACACAACAATATCACTATGCGATTTTGTACACATTCTTCCTAATTTTCTAATAGTTTTTTATATAATACGTATAAATTTTCATTCATTAATTTTATTGGGATTACAAAATATTTTTTGCATTTTTTTGCATACCCCATACACATTTTTTCAAAAGTTCATCATGAACTCGCAAATGTCGAATCAACAAATTTTCGATGTTTGGCATTACATAAAGAGCAGGATATTTATAATGACGACTCTGATGGCTCTGATTTGGAATAAATAATGTAAATTAAATGTTTATGTACTTACCTACTATTGTATTATTCTGTAATAAATATTAAATTAATAAAAAATAAAAATATATTTTTTTACCAGCTATAAATTTTTTCAGTGTAGTAAGGCCCGAGTATTTTTAAATATGGGTTTATCCTAATGGGTTTGCCCCAAAAAATCTCCTGGCCATAACTTTCAATCTTTCCTTGGGGCAATC
>NC_060952.1:60166533-60167696 GCF_022045245.1 Lucilia cuprina | reverse complement strand
GTACTCTATAGCTTCCACCTCATTACTATAAGGAAGTGATCCTACTTCGGAAACTATCTGTTGAACTTCCTTCAGATCCAAAAGGTTAGTATTTATCACACCCGATTTGGAAATCATATTGTCGAAATCGTTGATCAACCTATTAACCCTTTTCACCAGTTCATTTGTTGTATCGAACAATTTATTATTTATGATGTACTGGTGGTCATTGTTCTCGACTAGTCTCTCTTGACTATTAAGTATTTGATTCCAGTCAGTTGCATCCGGATTTCCTGCAATCCACTTCCATGCTGAACCAATCCATTCTATTGATCGTTTGTTTCTTGTAATTCCTTTAATAGTTTCTATGCGTTCAAACGCCTTTCGGAGGTAATACTCGAACGTAGTTCTGCTTATCTTATCTTTTTTTACGGCTGCAAACACATCAGCAGTTGTGTATAACATATCTTCCAGCTTCCTGAGATGAATCACATGTACGAAACTAAGTTGCCCGTTTATGATCCAGCCTTCCCCATTTTTCACGGTTATAAGAGGCGAATTATATTCAAAAACATGGTAGGCACCAGTAAGGGAAAATAACAGAAATGTAAGTCCATTTCTGTGATATATGAAATAATGTAAAACATATGGATTAGTGTATTATGATAAAATGAATTCAATATGATTTATGTATTGTTTTTCTATCTCCATTGTATAATATTTTATATATATATATTTTATATATTTCTAGAATTAATATTTAAATTTTTTCTTAAATAAAAAACATATTTTTTCCGTACAATTTTGTATAATCTTAAATATTGTAAATTTTTTATATTAATATTTTTATAGTTTTATTTTCTATATAGCAATTAAATGAATTTTACTTTCAAGGGCAGGTGCAAGGATCACTTTAAATTTTTAACATAAACTTTATGGAACTTCTTTCCCGTTGTTGTCTTTAAGGTTACTCTGTTATTACCAGATACTTTGTGCTTCTTGTAAAGTGCCTTGTGCTTAGGTTTTATCTGTTTGTCCTTAATTATGACTTCCTCACATTCTTCAAAGTTTGTAGTGTCAGATCTTGTTTTATTTAGGCGATCATTAGTGGTTTTTTGATTGTGTTCAATAAGACCACGAATATCTTGGTTTACCTCGTCTCGGAAATTAATTAAGTTCCGATA
>NC_060952.1:60166250-60166433 GCF_022045245.1 Lucilia cuprina | reverse complement strand
GGACATGGCTTAATCGACTCCGCTATCTATAAGGATCCAGAATATATATACTTTATAGGGTCGGAAAATTATATTATAGAAATTACAAACGGAATGACAAACTTATACGAAGGTGAAGGGTATAACAAGTAAGAGTGCTATATTCGGCTGTGCCGAATCTTATATACCCTTCACCATAGTGTA
>NC_060952.1:60159143-60166240 GCF_022045245.1 Lucilia cuprina | reverse complement strand
ATTAGTTTTATAAATTTTTTCCCGACTACATTATTATTACACCAAAAGCAAAACAAAATGAGCAACAACAACGGAATAAAAAACAAAATACATAAGGCATCTAGACCAACAGACATCTAAACATACATAAAGAAAAACACAGAAAAACAAAATAAACAACGCAATAAAACCAACCTACATCCAAATATACTCAACTCAATGACGCCAACAGCATCCAAACATACAAAACAAAATACACAGCTGAATAAAACCAAATACATCTACACACACGTGTACATCTTTTTCTAATATACAGTGTTATTGTTGCTTATTTAACAAAGCATGAAAAAATATGACATTTTTTGATGAAATTTTCAGAGGTTACCGACCGATCCAGAATATATATACTTTATAGGGTCGGAAAATTATATTATAGAAATTACAAACGGAATTACAAACTTATATAAGTAAATTAATAAAGTAGCATCACTTGAACAGCTGACTATTTTTTTAACTAGAAAAATTAAATTAGTTGTCAAAGTTTGTTTTAAAAATTGTTAACATTGTTTATGTCGCCATTTTTAAATTGTGTTTTGCTATTTGCTAAAATTTGTAAAAAGTGGTTTTAATGTAGTTTAAAAGTGTTATAAATTGTATAATATATAATAATATAATTAAGTTCTTAATATTTTCAACTTAAAAGTAACATTTTATATTTATGTTTTGTTCACTTTGTTGTTAAAGGAAATTTTCTTAAATTTTATTTTGACACCTTCTTGGATTATTCCAAAAACAAAATACATGTGTTTGTTGTAGATGTTGTTGTACAACATGAGATGTCGCTACTTTATTAATTTACTTTGTGTATAACAAGTCAGATTTTTATATTCGGCTGTGCCGAATCTTAAATACCCTTCACCAAATATGTTTTATAAAACAGTTTTTATTTTTATTCTCAGATTTTTACCGATTTTGCTGATTTTCAATAGGAAACTGCTCGAAAGCATTCTGACAGAATTATTGAAGATTTGGATCTTGAAGATGCCTGGAATCTTCAGAATATTGATTTCAACAGACAGACAGACGGAGATGGCTTAATCGACTCCGCTATCTATAAGGATCCAGAATATATATATATATAGGGAGTTGCCACGCCCCCTAACGCTAGTCCTCCCACATTTTATCCTAAAATAATCATATCGACACTAAAATGGCTCCGACAAAATTTTTTAATGTGGGTGTGGCTCCTCGCCAGCTTGACTTTAATTAATATGGGAGATGCTCCCCTCATGGGTAGTCCGTCAATTTATTACCCAAAATGTTTACATGGGTGTTAAAGTTATTCGTGCAAAAATTTTAGATTCTAAGTTTCGAAGATAGACGATTTTTTGTATTTAATTAATACAATTTATAACCCAAAATGTTTACATGATTGTTAAAGTTTTTCGTACAAAAATTTAAGATTCTAACTGTAATAGTTTCCAAGATAAACGAAGTTTTGTATTTAATTTATATGGGAGGTGCCACGCCCCCTAAAGCTAGTCCGCCCACTTTTTATCACATATAATCATATTGAAAATAAAGTGCCTCCGACAAAATTTGAGGACTCTAACTGTTATATTATCTCAAATATACAATTTTTTTATTTTCTTAAAGTGGGCGTGGGTCATCACCCACTTGAAAATTTCAAGCAAATCGGTTCAGCCGTTTAGCAGTCTATAGCGTTCAAACATATAAACTTACATACAAACACACATTCATTTTTATACATGTTCCGAATACTTCTAGCATTGCTTTAACGGTCAGATTCTTGAAAGCAGTCACACTTAGTTTTGCCATACCAAATGTTACTTTAACAGATAGAAGTTTCCGGAAATAAAATGTTTCTTAACAAATGTTGTTTAAGCCGGCTTTACACGATCACACAAGTAATATGATGTGTCAAAATTTTGTGTAGAAGAGCACGGATGGGATCATCTAAACACAATATGTAATGAAACCATCACACATTGAGAGAGAATACAGATGGAAAATATGACAGACGTATGGCTCTCTTCATTTTTTGAAATGATTCAAAAAACAAGCAGTCGCATTAGATCAGGGATGTATTTTTATGTAAAAAAGTGAAACAGCTGTTTCCATCTCACTTTTTTATTGTTTTATATTAATCGTGTAAACAGAAAAAATATAAATCATACGACTTTTATTCTCTTTTTTTTTTTGATATAGGATGGAATATCATTTTACTTTTTCATAAGACTTGTCGTACGTAAAATGTGATCGTCTAAAGGCCCTTTTAGAAACATTCATAATGAATCTTGAAACTGGCCGTTAAGAACCGTTTAATTTAAATGCAAATACAATTTCGTAACACTGTCCCCCGCTTAAGCCTGTTCGTGCAGAATAGGCACAGATTCATCTTTCCCATAGGCAGCTAGTCGTTGTAGGTGTACAACCTTCATTTTGCTTCTCGGGCTCTAATATTTCTGTATTCGGTAGACCACGTCGTTTAATTTCTTAATAACCAAATACGGTCCTTCCCAGTGGTTTGCAATTTGGGGAATAAAAATTTTTCACGTTGTGGGCTATATAGTAGTACTAGCTGGCCTTCGCTAAATCCTTCAAAATTTACTGCCCGATCGTATCTGGCCTTCATTTTATCACTGGTCATTTTTATTTGTATCTGCACGAATTCATGAAGTTGATTAAGGTTATCTTGCTCTTGGGAAAAGTTTTCATTATCCATACTTTTTGATGACGGCTTTATACCAAATTCTAAATCACCAGACAGCTTGAGTTCTGTTTCAAAAATAATTTTTGCAGGTGTTCGAGAGGTGGAGTCGTGAACGGCTGTTCGGTAGGCAAGGCAGAAATTTTGGTATGTGTTCATCCCAGTCCTTCTGATGTGCACTAACCACTTTTCTCAAATATTCCTTCAGTGTTCGATTGAATCTTCCGACCATGCCATCTGATTGAGGATGCAGTGGAGTTGTTCTTGTTTTCTTATTCCGTATAAATCGCTTATTTCTTTGAACACAGCGGATTCAAAATTTCTGCCCTGGTCCGAGTGTAATTCCAATGGTACACCATAACGACATATCCAGTTATTCACAAACACGCCTACGACTGTTCCAGCTTTCTGGTTAGAAATGGCATACACCTCTGGCCATTTGCTGAAATAATGTATTGTGGACAATTTGAAATCCAATCGGCTACCGATTGTTGACAACCGACCCAATAAAACCGTTGTTTTACCTTTTCTAGGGTTTTCATCACACCAAGATTACCACCACTTGCACCGTCATGGAACCCTTTCAATACTTCATTTATTTTAGAGGTAGGCACCACAGTTAGATTTTTCACCGTTTTTCCGTCAGCACTTTCCCATATACGTTATAGGCAGCCATTCCATAGAGCCCAATAAGATTTCATTAATGAACTTTCTGCAAATATTTCATTGCGGGCTGGTCTTCTTCTGCCGATATAATCTTTGCCAGGCCGGGGTCATTTCTTTGCGCTTCAGACCAATCCTCATTGGAATCTATATGTGTTAAACCAACATCGATGACGATTTCTTTTACCTCAGCTTTATGGTCTTCTCGATAGCGAAGACCATGCAGCTGAGGTACCGCTCCTTCTTGACATTGCAGATTATTCAGCCGCTTTTTTGTCAACGCTATCCACTATGTTGTTAATAACCTCAGACATTACTTGAATTTAGTTTTAAACTCAGCAAATTCGTAAGTACCGATGTCAATGTCACGCCTCTTAAACTCATTTATTAGCCTCTTTTGCAATTCTGCCTTATTACCGGCAGTCTGTAACTCCAACTTACTCAATTCTCTCTTGAGTTGTTCCACTTTTAGTTCTTCTGACATCAATTGTTACGTTTTACCTTTTAAAACGTTCGTTTATTTCCCTTTTGAAATAAACCGATTTCTTTTTATTGCAAATAAAAGCGTACACAAACACTTTTATATAACAATTCAACTTATATAGTAGACTTTATTAACTTTACTTAACGACGTTTTATAAAAGACTGACTTATATGGTCTCTTGCATGCGCTATTTATACCTTATCATCATCTTCTAGACATTTCCAGGATATTCTAGCGACATGTTCCGGATACTTCTAGCATTGTTTTAACGGTCACATTCTTGAAAGCACTCACACTTGTGTTGCCATACCAAATGTTACTTTAACAGATAGAAGTTTCCGGAAATAGAATGTTTCTAAACAAATGTTGTTTAGAAACATTCATAATGAATATTGAAACTGGCCGTTAAGCACTGTTTAATTTAAATGCAAATACAATTTCGCAACAATATTCTTAATTCCATTTTCCTATGATCTACATTATAATAAGAAGTTAAAAATGCAATAGTCGAAGTATAAAAAATGCTTCTATAGATTCTCATCTACTTGAGACTTTAAATGCTTAATTTCATGTGTATTGGTTAAATTGTTGTACAAAACTCAAAAAGTACCAATATTAGGAAAAAGTAACAGAAAGTCCAACTTTAAGATTCTTGTTTACTCTATGTGCTTAATTTTATGCTACTAGGTTGAATATAGTATAAAACTCAAAGAAGTACCAGTCGAAATACGATGAAGTAGCAATAGATCCCAGTCCCCTTTTATAGATTCTAATATACTGCAGGCTTACATGCTTAATTTCATGTTTCTAGGTTCTATTTTATAGAAAACTCAAAAAGTTCCAGGCGAAGGAAATTTTTGAATTTTGGTGAAAATTTTACCTACTTTTGGTACTTTTTGCATAAAACATGGTTTTTAGTTTATTAACTTATACATATGATGAATAGATAATAACGGGCTTCCGCTACTGTTTTGCAACTTTTATGTAGAATTTTTATTTATTTAAGGGGGAGGAGAAATGTACCCAAAAGGAATAAAAGTTTGCTATTAATTTAAACCTATAAACATGAAATTGAGCAAGTAGAGCCCGGTACTTTTTTAGTTTTCTATTGAGTGAGAACCCATAAAAATTCTACAATATTGAGCAAGTATGGTCCAGATTAAGTCAGGACCCATAAAAGGAGATTTGTTGGAACTTTTTCATTCTTCAAAAAGTACTTTTTGAATTTTCTATAATATTGAACCTAGAAAAATGTAATTAAGTATGTATGACCCGGATTAAGTGAGAAGCCATAAAAGGGGACTTTTTGGTATTTTTTTCGTACTTCAAAAGGTACTTTTTCAAACTTCTATAACATAAAACTTAGAAGCATGAAATTAAGTATGGGAATTTATAAAATGGAACTTTTGCTACTTTTCCTTCCTTCGCCTGGAACTTTTTGAGTTTTCTATAAAATCGAACCTAGAAACATGAAATTAAGCATGTAAGCCTGCAGTATATTAGAATCTATAAAAGGGGACTGGGATCTATTGCTACTTCATCGTATTTCGACTGGTACTTCTTTGAGTTTTATACTATATTCAACCTAGAAGCATGAAATTAAGCACGTAGAGTAAACAAGAATCTTAAAATTGGACTTTCTGTTACTTTTTCCTTATATTGGTACTTTTTGAGTTTTGTACAACAATTTAACCAATACACATGAAATTAAGCATTTAAAGTCTCAAGCAGATGAGAATCTATAGAAGCATTTTTTATACTTTTAATACTTAACGTTATATATTATTATTTTTTCACGCTTTAAATATATTTAATAGCCCGAAAATATTTAATTTTTTACAAACGAAAATAATATTTTTTATTTTTTGACATTCAAGTTTTGTTGTTGAAGTTAAAACTGAAAAAAGATAATATTGTAAATTTTTGTATGGTACAAGAAAAAAATATTTCAACAAAATTATTTATTATTTCAATATTGCAGATTAAAAAGCAAAGATATATTCATATATAATATTTATAGATAAATTATTTTGCAAAAAATTTTAAGAAAGCTTTTAAAATATAAATTTAAATGTAATAATTTTTTTCAATATTTTTAATTCCATTTCCATTTCTATTAATACATTCTTAGATTTGGTTTTATACCCACCTTAAAGTATACCAATCGGATCAGAATCATTTTCTAAATCGATTTTCAACAAGATCTATCGAAAATGGTTAAGATCGGTTCATTATTTCACCTAGCCCCCAACCGAACCCCCTAATAGGGCTTTTAAGTTCATAATTATGTTTATTATCGTCATATGAAATTCCAAAGGGCCTAAGCTACAAACAAATCAAATCGGCTTTGATTGATTATGATGCATGTTCCTGCTAAATTTTACACTCCTACAATCAAAATCAACGGCGCTATCTTCGAAATCAAAAGATTATGTTGTAAAAATACTTTAAAGTTCATAAAAATTTTAAAATTCTTTGGAGTTCTTAACTTCGAAACTGTAAAATGTTATAATTTTTTTCAGCTTTAGAATATTTTCGAAGAAAAATTCGAATTTCCGAAAATCTTTTAAAACAAAGAAGCCTTATACTTTCCATGTTTCGACCTATTTGACCAACAAAAAACAAATTTAATTTAGTTAAAAATGTTGAAACATACTATTTTTAATGTAACTTACGCCCTTTTGGGTTCCAATAAAACAAATTCGCAAGGGCGTAAGTTTCATATCTCCGCAACTAAAACAAAACCGCAAATTTTTCTTCAAGTTTCAGGATTATTTATCATTTTAGAAGGTTTTTGCTACTCCTTAAAAATTTTGTTCCATGTAACTTAGGGCTTTTTGGATTTCGTATGACTACATACTCGTATCCCGACAAAAAGCTGCAAAACCAAGTTCTATACTAGCCTTGATGACCATCATGAACTCTATAATTAAAGGGCCTCATTTGACCCTAGCCCCTATAATATACCCCCCTCAAAATTTGACTTAAATGTCCACAGTTTTATTAAACAATAAATGGCTTAAGTAAATCTGAGGCAAGGTCCAATTCAACTTAACAGTTTTATTATGAATACTAAAAAATGTCATTAAAAGTTCTATAAAACTAAGTTTTGACGACTTTTGTTGACATAATATGTTCAGAATTGAACACGCATTTATTTATATTTAATTTTGTTTAAGTAAAATAAGAAAGATCATAAATTATAAGTTCAAGTGCATGGGTTAGGTCATAAAAAATATT
>NC_060952.1:60156015-60159043 GCF_022045245.1 Lucilia cuprina | reverse complement strand
TAGTTCTAGTTAGTTTTAAGATTTTTGTATTTAGCTCTTAAGATCATTGATTTTAAATAAACTCTTAATGTCTTACAAACATTCATTCGAACAGTACGTTCATACATAATAGAACATTTAAATTTGTTATGAGCCCAAAGGCCCTATTCGTAAGGTACGGTTTTATGGGGGCTAGGCGAAATAATAGACCGATTTTATTCGTTATTAATAGGCTTCTTCCTTAGGCCAAAAAAGTGTGTGCCAAATTTCATCCAAATAAAATTGCGACCTGTACCTTGCGCTCATGGTTTACATGATCAGCCAGCCCGACGGACGGATGGGCGGACATAGTTTAATCGACTCAGAAACTTTAAGGGGGATATAGGATGAATATTTTTGTATGTTACAAACATCAGCAAAAACACCCACTAAAGTGGTGTAGGGTATAAAACGTTCTAGTTCGGACAGAACACTTGTCAGCTTTTCCTACGGACAAACTTTAAGGTAAGCTATTGATAAATAAAGTTGAAAATTTGTATTTTTTTATTAATACAAAATCATTTATTTATGCCATCTACCTTTGTACACAAACATTTGGTCCAATCGAGCACGGATTTTGGAAAAGATACAATTAAAAGGCACTATGAAGGCTTTTATATTACTTTGTTTGAATAAATTAAATACATAATTTCTTTCTTTTTCTTAACATGAATTGATTTTCATTTTAATTTCACCACCGCTATTTATTCCTGGAAATTGTGTAAGGAATCCTTATCAAGGATTCTCTTCATTCTCGGCAAATTTTTCAATAAAATGACGTTTGTTTGAGAAACAAGATTTTTTGTTGTTTTCTCTTCTTTATAAACATAATTGCCTTGCTTTGAAAAATTTTCAATAAGTGCAAAATAAATCGACTGTGGTTTTTCTTGCTTTGCGGATGGACGATATTGTTTTTATTTTGAAAGAACAAATTTTAAGAAATTTAATAAGCCGGGTGAATAAAATTATTTGTTGCGAGGAAAATATATAAATATTTCAGTATAATTTGTCTTGTGAAAAAGTGAGTGCACATATTAAATTAATTTAAATTGTTGCTTTGGAACATTCTTATTATTTCTTCATCTTTCATTTATTTTCTTATACCAATTGTCACCCTACTGTCGGTCTAGTTGTCTGTTTATAATATTTTTTTTGTGAAAAAATTTTCCCTTTGAAAAAATTAAGTTCTTTTGTATAGATAGCGACTGGAGAAAAGCAATGTCCTCAAAATTGAAAGATTTTATTAGGGCTACGGATGCCATGATCACGTACGCACAAATCTTAAAAATTTAAGTGAGGATATCCATAATCAGAACCGAATTTGAGCAGAAGACAAGTAATTCTCCAACTGTGAATTCAAACTCTGAGAATTCCGATCATAATCTAACCTTACCCCCTTGTGATGTTGAAACTTTTATAGGAGATAATGCATCTTGTCCTGCCTCAGAAATATCAAAAAATTCTGTCATTTGTTATGTAAAACTAAGGGTGAAGCAAAGTAAATCGTTTCGAAATTTCCATTAAGTAATGAAGATTTTGGAGTAACTTGGCGAGACCTGAAAGCTTATGAGAATCTTCGAATGCTGGTAAATAACCAGTTAAAATTTCTTTTTAGTATTCCTTCTCTCGATAAAGAAAATAGCATAGGTCTTAAAACTCTACAAAGGGGAATCAATAGTTGTCTCTCTTCTCTAGCTATTTATAATGTGAGTAATGATAATTAGGATCCAATTATAATTTTCATTTGAATTCAACGTTTGCATAAATTTACTGTTACCTTATGGGAACAAGGTATCAAAGACAAGTCAAGTTTGTCTAATTGGAAAGATGTTGATGCCTTTCTAGCAAAAAAGGATTTGTAGAATTCTTTGAATCATTTCTTAAGGTAAGCGTTTTAAGAAGCTTAACTTAAGGAATGTATGCGTTTTAGGAAGCTACTAACTTCGGAAAGGTATATGACTTATAAACGATTTCACTGTTGTGTTAGGTTAGGTTGATAGGTAGTATACATCCTACTACATCAAATCCTAAGAAATATATTTTTGCGCTCCAATTCATGAAGATTGTTAACTGAATGCATTATTTTTCCATGTTCAGAAATTCAGTTTCCTGAACGTAATTAAGAATGTTATTTCCAGAATAACATCACTTCCAAGATACTTGGCTGACAGTGGCAAAGAAAGTGCTCCAGAGTTTCACTGTCCTCTTCACATGCTCTACATTCGTCTGAATCAGCACATCCAATTTTGTATAAATGTGCACGTAATCCTGTGTGTCCACTCAGAATACGTAACATCATACTAACCTCAGACATGCTCATTTTGAGATTTCTCGTCTTGCTCTCATCAGGGTCACCCCATAGAATCTTTGTGGTTCTACCCTTCGTTTCATTATTCCAAGAGGCCTTATGTGATTCTCTCATCCTATTACATTCGCCCTTTCGTTGCCGACTACTCCCGAGTGGCCTGGTACCCGTATGATGTAAACCTTACCTCTGGGAGAGTATTCAGTTAAAGCTTTCTTACAATCGAATATGGTCTTTGATTTAATTATTTCACCTGATATCGCCTAATTGCCTTCTGGCTGTCGGTAAATATATTAAGCCCTGTGGCGCCATATTTATTCTAATCCAATTTACACATTCCTTTATCGCTCGGACTTCTGTCTGGAAGCTTGTGTTATGATTAGGTAAACGGTGGTATATTTCTGTTTCTGGGTCTTGAATATCATATCTTATATATGTTTTAATGGATGGAGTATCTAGCAACGTTTTCAGAGCATTGGTTGAGGTAGTACACATGGAACCACTTCTACCCAAGCAGCATGTACGCTGAACTCCCTATAGTAGTTTGATATTACACTTTTTGTCCAAAGCAGTCCACCAGATTATTGAAGCATAAGCTAGAATTGGTTGAATTACACTTTTATAAAGCCAAATTGTCATAGCAGGACTAAGACCCCATTTCATGCCTATGGTTCTCCTTCATATCGCCAAGCACCGATGTGCCTT
>NC_060952.1:60154233-60155915 GCF_022045245.1 Lucilia cuprina | reverse complement strand
AGTTGGATTTTAACAATTCATTGGTATATACTTTTTTTCTAAGTTTACAACATTTTAAATTTTGTGTTTCTTCTTGTTTTGGTTTCGCTAAACGTTAATTTTTTTTTTTCGTTTAATTACATTCAATCATTTCAGTTATGAATTTCAATTTAATATTTTGTTATTCATTTTCTTTCGTTTTGTTTTGATTTCAAATTATTTCATATAAAATCGCATGTTCAATTTAAATTAAGTTCATTAATACTTTAGGTTTAATAATGTTCTAATAGATTTTCAATTTTTCATTACTATTTATCTATCTAATGTCAATTACTAATAATTTATATTAGTTTTCAATTTAGATTTGTACTAATATTTGTTATGTGTATCTAAGTTTTTATTACATATTTTAATTTTCAGAATATGATTTGGAAAAAAGTTTAAATTTTAATTTTCTTGTATCTTACTTTAAGTATAATATAATTGTTTTCAAAAAACTTTCTTTTCTTTCTTAAAATAAAAAAAAAAAAAATTTAATTTCTGATATTTGTTCTACATTTCAATTTCTTAGTATCAAAAAGTTAAACTCTTTCTTTAATTTCCATTTTTCTCTTCCTTTAAATTACAAAATTCAAGTTTTATTGCCAATTTCTAGATTCGTTTCATCTTTCGAAATCTCAAAATCAAAAGTTCATTACACTAATTTTAAGTTTATCGAATAGATTTTAATTCACAATTATTTGTTTTCCTTTCGGAAGTTAAATTTTAATTTTATAAATTAAAAAGTTAAAATTTTAAATTTCAGATTAATTTAAATTACACCTAATTTTTATTTTTATTTTAATTTAAAATTTAAAACTTCAGAGAATTTTAATTGTAACTAATTTGATAAAATGTAATTATTAAACTTAAGCTTGCAATTAATGTTTCATTTCACTAATTATTTTAATTTTTAAATCTCGAAATAATTTTTATTGTATTTTATTTAATGAATTTTAATTATTAATTTTAAAATTTAACTGTATTTTAGTTTTTAAATTAATTTTATTTCTTTATTTTTTTTTATTTTTGAATTTTCTGAAAATCTTAGTTAAAATTATATTTAATTAATTAAAAATTATATTTAATTTAATTAGTTATATTTAATTAATTAAACATAATTTCCTTATTAAATTCACTTTCTAGAATAATTCTAATTTATGGATTTTGAAATTAAAAAAAAAAATTTTGGCAATAAAATTTTTAATTGATTTATATTCAATTTAGTTTTCAAGTTGTATTAAAAAAAATAATTTTTATGTTTCTAATCATTCACATTTTCAATCTGAATTTTCTAGAAGTTTAATTACATTAAATGAAGCTTAATTGTATTATATTAAGTAGCTAATATTTTGAGTTTAAATTTCCAGTATTGATTTTTCAGTTTTCGTTTCCTAACCTTGTTTAATTTCTTTCTATTTAATTTCCAGATTTTCAAATTTTCATTTTACAAAAAAAAAAGGATTTTAGCTTTTGTTAATTTTGGAAAATATATTTTTTTTATAATTAATTTTAAAACGTTATGAATGAATTTTTCCTTTTGGTATGTATATTTTAACTCTAATGCATGTACTTGCAAAAACAACTTTTATTAATTTTGAAGAAGAAATGGAGTATTTGAAGCCAAATATTAAATTTTGAGAAAATTGAATAATTTGGTAGAG
>NC_060952.1:60153123-60154133 GCF_022045245.1 Lucilia cuprina | reverse complement strand
ATACATATTTATTTGTAGTACAAACAAACGTATATAATATTTTTTATGACCTAACCCATGCACTTGAACTTATAATTTATGATCTTTCTTATTTTACTTAAACAAAATATAACATTAATAAATGCGTGTTCAATTCTGAACATTCTGCCGGGCCCGCAATGGCAATGGTGTAGAAAAATCTATCTTAACTACTTCTTTTTGTTTACAACATTTGTTCTTCAGAACTAGACCTATAAATATAATTATAATAATTAAAATTAGAGATGTGTGTCCAGATAACATGTGAAAATGAAGCCGTTTTAGATCGATTTTGGTATCTTTTATATTAAGCAATTCCTTCATTAGATGGTTGATATCTTTGGCGTTATTTATAATTGTAACATCAAACGGTTTTACCAACTTAGCTTCTATTTTGTCTGGATCTACACCCCATGTTGATACCTGAATATCTGAATTTACTTTAGATTCGAAGTGTCGAGAAGCTGACAGAGTTATTCCTCTATAAGTTGCCCAGCTTCGATTATTTGGACCACAATCTACTGTTAATACTAGATTGTCGAATACTGTAAATATCCACTGATTTTCTGTAGAAAGCTGCTTCCACACACTTTTCCTTGGGACAGCTTCAAATTGACATGCAGCATGCCGGGATTGTTTTAGCGCTGATACTTCACAAGACCGCTCTATGGCTGGCTTCCAGGGTATATTTCCTATACAGTTGTACTGACCTTGAAGACTCTTCTCACACATATTTAATTTTCATTGTGACATTAGGAAGTACATATTAGTTGCGAAGTTATACACTATGAACTCATCCTTTACTCTTGGCATAACGGCGCAATTGTTAACTTCCACAGGAAGTGTAATTATTTCGTATACCTCAGAATTATGTTTCTGTATTTAAGGTATTTCTATCTGAACCACTAGTCGATCATCAATTATAGTACCCTTCGCCTTCATTCCATGATATACTTCTTTTAGTTCAGTACTAGTTGCCTTTCCAGGAAGAA
>NC_060952.1:60137439-60153023 GCF_022045245.1 Lucilia cuprina | reverse complement strand
ACCATAGCAACAGTGACGGAGCCATCTCCCAGGAAAAATGGGGGACTATCCGTCAGAAGATGCTAGGCGTGTACTGGAAGATCCTCAAGGAGAATCCAGGACCCGCTCTCCAAAATGATGATGCTGGCTGGTACCAGGGTCACATTAAGCTGCTAGCTTGTTCAAATGAGCGCTCTGCGCTTCTGCTCAAGCTAGCTATTCAGTCCCTTGGGGAAGTGTGGCCAGGTGCAAGGTTGGACGTGATCCCGGTAAGCGAAATTCCTCGCAGACCGAGATCAATTGCCACCATCCCAACTGAGCCACATGACCCGGTGGAAATTCTGGCGTTCCTACAAAGCGGAAATCCTCATCTACCTACCCATGACTGGAAGGAGGTGAAGGTTTCCGCCCCGATGGGAAATGTTAGAAAGGCGACTGTGGTCCTTAATAAGGAAACGTTGGCGCCATTGCGTGAATGCGGAGGTAAGGTTTACTATGGCTTTGATAGTATCTCCCTTCGCATTTACCGCAGTGACGCCAAACGCAGCGCCGCCGCCTCTGGTTCCAAACTGGAGGCTCCGCCCAAAGAGGATAATGGAAAGGCCGACGATCCCGCTGGTTCTGAGAACCAAGAAGACTCCCAGTCTACCACAGGTATGATGGGTGAGCTTCTTGGCAATCTGAAGTTAGCGGAGGATGGATACAGTTCGCAAGATTCCGATCCTGAGGACGTCGACGTCACTGTCGTGTACGATCCTGATCTTGGAGATGGTGAAGGTAACCCAGATTAACCTTCACCACTCCAAAGCAGCATCAGCTGCTTTGCTCCTCCGGTTGGCTGAGAGAGGGGAGGAGCACATCTTGGTTCAAGAACCGTGGACCCACCACGGCAAAATCCTTGGACTATCTCTCAGAGGCTACAAACTTCTGTATTCAAATCCTGCAGGTAATATTAAGAATATTAGAGCCTGTATTCTGGCCAAAAACCATTTAGATATCTTCATCTTATCTGATTACAGTGATGAGGATACGGTAGCGGCGGCACTTAAGACCGGAAATTCCACCATCTGGCTCCTAAGCTGCTACATGGCGCATGACCATGGTGAACAACCGCCAAACGAACTGGTCAGAGACTTAATGCGCGAAGCAAATAGGCGTCACGTTCCTGTGATAATTGGCGCTGATGCAAATGCTCATCACAGTGTCTGGGGCAGTTCAGACACCAACAGTAGAGGTGAGTGTTTACTTGACTTTTTATTAGAATTTTATATGGCAGTCGTTAATAGAGAGTTAATAGAGTTCAGAACCTACTTTTGTTGTGGCAAACAGAAAGGAAGTTCTTGATATTACAGCTATTAGTACAAACTATATAGAATTGATCAAAGAGTGGAATGTCTCCAATGACTGCTCCTTCTCTGATCACCGCTACCTGGACTTTGACATAGAGGTCCAGGTCAAAGTTTCAAAACCCTTTTTAAATAGAAGGAAAACAAATTGGGAGAGGCATTAAGCTTCTCTGAGTACTATTCTTCCCTCTGCTCTGACGGTAGAGAGTATAGGGGATATTGATTTGGCTGCAAATTGGATTGCTAGTTCTCTGAGCGTTGCCACGAAGAGATCTTGCAAACTATCCAGTGGCCTGGGAAGGGACAAACCACCGTGGTGGAGTCCTGATATAGCGAGCATATGAAGGACATGCCGCCGGTCTTTTAACGAGGCTAAGAGATCGGGTAACTGGTCCCTTTATAAGGAAAACGTTAATAAGTTTAAAAATTTGGTTCGGAATGCGAAACGGAACTCGTGGAGGGCTTTCTGTAGTAATATTGAAAGCTCTTCCGAAACCAGTCGTCTCCGTAAAATCTTGTCTAAGTCCCCTTCTGTTCCTAGCTATATACAGAAAATGGAGCTGGACTTCAGGTAGTCAGGAGACTTTAGAGCTTCTCCTTAATACTCACTTTCCTGATTGTATTCCAATAAGTGATTCGACTAATTTCTCTCCAACTTCAATGCGGACTGTAACCCACGTGCCTATTGAAGATGACATTATCCGTTGGGCAATTAAAAGCTTTGATCCCTACAAACGCCCGGCCCAGATGGTATTATTCCTGCAGATCTTCAACACAATATAGATCTTGTAGTTCCTTGGCTGCGGAACTTATACACAGCCTGTCTCTCTTGGTCATACATTCCTACACAATGGACCAAGTGTAATGTGATTTTTATCCCCAAGGGGGGTAAAACTTCACATACTAAGGCAAAAGATTATAGACCAATATGTCTGGCATCATTTATGCTCAAAACATTGGAAAGAATAATCGATATCCATATTAGGACCTCGATAGATAAATCCTTTCTCTCTGCCTCTCAACATGCATATACGAAGGGCAAATCTGTTGAGACGGCTCTTCATACTCTTGTTGGTCACATTGTAAAATCCATGGGGTATGGAAACTATTCACTGGTCGCCTTTCTTGATATAGAGGGCGCTTTTAATAACGTCAATCCTGTATCTATCTGCCAATCTCTATCTCGAGCTGGGTTTGGTAGGTCCGTTGTGGGATTTGTTGAGAATCTTCTCTCAAATAGGATCATTGAATCCTCCTTAGGAGATACAGTAATCTCTAGAAACGTTTTAAGAGGTACTCCACAAGGGGGAGTACTTTCACCACTCTTATGGAACATGGCCATAAATGATATTCTGGTAAAACTAGACTCTCTTGGCTATAAAACAGTCGCCTATGCTGATGATGTCGCGGTTGCGGTATCAGGCGATCACCTTGAAACCATATCCCAAAGGCTAGAACAAGCATTAAAGATCATTAGCTCGTGGAGTGTCGAATGTGGTCTTAGTGTTAATCCTAGTAAAACGGAACTTGTGCTATTCTCTAGCAAATATAAGATTCCTTCATTTCCTCTTCCATGCCTTAATGGTGAAGTATTAAAACTCTCGGACAGCGCTAAATATCTGGGCGATAAGAAACTATCTTGGAGTTCAAATGTACTCTCTAGGACATCTAAAGCCATTACGGCACTATATGTTTGTAGGAAGGCCATTGGAACATGCTGGGGCGTAAATCCAATGAATGTTCACTGGACATAGATCAGTTCTGCGGTATACCACTACTTGCAGTTAAGAGGCAAATCAGTGAAAAATTCCTCTGCATTGCTCGCGACATATGGTCGCGTGAACATACGTGCACAACATGTAGAGTGATGTGGCCACAAATGGATCCTCAAAGATCTAAATATCTTCTTGGTCTCCAAAGACCGCAGTTAAATAGGCTGATATCGATTATCACTGGCCACTGTAAATTTGGGAACCATGCTAGACGCATTGGTCTCCCGTTTAACGATTACTGTAGGAGTTGTCAAAATGAGGATGAAGAAGAGACCATTACTCATCTTCTCTGTGATTGTCCTGCTTTGGCGGAGGCTCGTTTTCAGACGCTTGGATCGACCTACTTTGGAGATCTAACCGAGCTGTCAAATATTAAATTAGAACGTCTTCTAGAGTTCATTAATTTGTCAAATTGGGTGTGAATCCTATAACTCACACTACCCACCAATGGCAACTGCCCTGGCTTTCTCACTTCTCATCCTCTCCTTCCCCTTCTCTTTGCAACTGTTTCTGTTCTTTCACTCTCCTCAATCTCTCCCTCTCTTTTCTTCTTCTTACAGGTATTTTTACAAAGGGATCAACATGGACCCAAGTAAAGCCGACATTGGTTGCAAACCTAACCTAACCTACACATTCTGATGTAATTTTCTCGAAAACTATGCAAGATAATTCCATAATAATTGCCACACATTCGTTTCCACACAACAGCTTAATCTCTGCGTAAAATCGCCAGAATCGGTCCACAATTTCATATACCTCCCATACAAAAGTACATATTCCCGGAAATTTGGTTTTTGTTAATAACTTCCGTTGTAATGTCGATATCTTCACCAAATTCAAGAAATGAAAATTTCATGACAATAGAGTTTATTCAGAGGAAAATTTTTTTTGGATGGGTCCATAATTGGTCATAGCTACCATACAAGGTCTCCTCCCGAAAATCACTTAAACGAACATAACTCATTACTAAATTAAGATATCGATATAAAATTTGGTACAAGTATTGTTCTTATATATAGAAATATTACAGTGAAAGCTTTTTTGGATCGGTCCATAATTGGTCATAGCTCCCATACAAGGTCCCCTCCCGAAAATCACTTAAACGCGCATAACTCATTACCAAATTAAGATATCGATATAAAATTTGGTACAAGTATTGTTCTTATATACAGAAATATTACAGTGAAAGATTTTTTGGATCGGTCCATAATTGGTCATAGCTCCCATACAAGGTCCACTCCCGAAAATCACTTAAACACGCATAACTCATTACCAAATTAAGATATCGATATAAACTTTAGTACAAGTATTGCTCTTATATACAGAAATATTACAGTGAAAGCTTTTTTGGATCGGTTCATAATTGGTCATAGCTCCCATAAAAGGTCCCCTCCCGAAAATCACTTAAACGCGCATAACTCATTACCAAATTAAGATATCGATATAAAATTTGGTACAAGTGTTGCTCTTATATATAGAAATATTATGATGAAAGATTTTTTCGATCGGTCCATATTTGGTCATAGCTCCCATACAAGGTCCCCTCCCGAAAATCATTTAAACGCACATAACTCATTACTAAATTAAGATATTGATATAAAATTTGGTACAAGTATTGCTCTTACATACAGAAATATTACAATGAAAGATTTTTTTGATCGGTCCATATTTGGTAATAGCTCCCATACAAGGTCCTCTCCCGAAAATCACTTAAACGGAAATAATTCATTACTATATTAAGATATCCATATAAAATTTGGTGAAGCATTGTTCTCACATAAAGAAATATTACCACAAAATCTTTTCCGATGGGTCCATAATTGGTCATATCTCCCATACAAAGTCCTTTTACGAAAATCTCTTAAACGCACATTACATATTACCAAATTAAGCTATTGATACATAATTTGGCAAAAATATTAGTTTTGTATACTTCTATTTCTCTCATACTAGGTCCAGCCCCTAAAAGCGCTTTAACCGCATTTATAGAGCGGTCCAGCCCCTAAAAGCGCTTTAACCGCATTTATAATTTGGTATTTTTTCTATTAAAGACATGAGAAAACTTATTTCTACAAATATTTAATCAATTAGAATAGTAATAACATATAAGTAGATGGTGGAGGGTATTTAAGATTTGGCACAGCCGAATATACCACTCTAACTTGTTACGTTTCTGTTTTTTGCATTGTTGAAAATAAGTATACATTGATGTTTCAAAATTTTTACTTGTACCTTTTGATTGGCTGTAAATGGGTTAATTGGAGCATAAACTTATATTTAAAGTGTTCTCAGAGCCCGGCGAACAATGTGACATTTGTGTACTCTTTTAATTTTTTACGAAAACATATGCGTTTTAAGCACTCTCTCGTTGGCCACCACTGACCTAAAGAATTACCAGAAACCGGCGAATAATGTGATTCGGTCATTTCTAGATCGCTAAGATCACCGCTTGGAAGACACTATACTCATCAAAGAGTCAGGAGACTTTTTATTGCGTTTGTAACAAAGAAATATTAGTCTAGGATCCAAAAAATAATATGCTTGATTCTTATTAGTTTTATAGGAATTAAAATATTTTACACCAATTATTGGAATAAAAATACTAATATAGCTAACTTTAACAAGGAGTCAAATCTTTTTTGTCAAATTTTATGAGGATCGGTCGAAAATTTAAATTATCCTAGATAATTGGCCCTCTTGAGAAATGACTAACGCTCATAACTGGCTTAAAAACATTAACAAGTTTTATATGAAACAAAATATATCTGTTGTATTTCATAAGGTTCAGTCCACAGTTGACCCTACCTAGAATCTCCAACATATTATGCCATCTGATTTAGGTATATATTTCGAACTTAAAGTTCTATATTTTTTGTGAAAAAAGTTTGTTGTTGTAGTACACACCCTAGAACTATGAAATCCAGAAAAGAATTTATGGCATCCGATTTCTATATTTATAACCTAAAGTTCTATATAGATTTTTAACTTAAGATCATCCGATAGTGGTTTCATATTATTTTCTATACACTTCCATAATAACATATTTTAAATTTTTTTTGCTGTAATACGCCCCTATACTGCCATAGCCATATTTTTTGTAAAAAAAAGGTTGTTGTTGTGTTACATTCCAGAACGACGAAATTCAACCAAAAATTTACGTCATCCGATTTATATATTTTCAATTTATAGATCTATATAGATTTTTATCGTGCACAATATCGTCGGATAGTAGTTATATATTACTGCCTTAGTATTATTTTGTATAAAAAAATTAGTTTAAGTACACCCCCTAGAACTATGAAATTTACAGAAAAAAATTATGCCATCCGATTTCTATATTTATAACATAATGTTTTATAAAGATTTTTATCGTACAGCAGTTTCATATAATTTTCTATATATTTCCATAGTAACATTTTTTAATAATGAAATTCACTAACAAATTTATGCAGTTATATATCATTTTCTATATATGTAACATTTTTCGAATGTTTTTTTTATTAAAATGGCATTCTGTAACTATATAATCCCAAATATAATTATATATTATCACATTTGCAGAGCCCGGATTAGGCGAGAACACACCAAAGGGGATTTTTGAATACTTTTTCATTTTATAAAAGGTACTTTTCGAATTTTCTATAATATCGAACATGAAATTAAGTGTGTTGAGTCGGAATTAACCCAAATATGCCCAATGACCTATATATAATACATCTAGTTTTTGTTTACATGATAAGTCAAGATTATCAAAGTACCATTTTTTTGTTTATATACTCAGTACTCATCAATACCTAATAGGAGATTGAGTGATCGCATTATTTTTTGCTATTACTTTTCAGTTATTGAATTTGTAATTTGTGATATTTTCATAATGTCTGAATATGGGAACATGTTTGTACGGTAAGTAAATTTTTTTACATTTAGAAGTGAATAAATACTATATTTGGTTTGAATTTATATTTGTGAAGAGTAGCTTGATTGTTATGTGCGTGAATGTTTCATTATTGTGATTTAGTTTTGTTCTTGTAACACCTTATCTTGTTATGACCTATTGGGAATATAATATGCTATGTATTTTCTATAGGGGATTTTCTCTCAATGAAGCTTTAGCGTTGATAGAGGATGATGATATGGATGTGGATAATATTACTATATTCCCACCCAATAATGCATGTGGAGACATCACAGACGAAGATTCCGGTGATGAAGACTACGTCGATATAAATAATTTACCGTCTTCGGTTATGCAAAATGAGGTAGAATTTGTAAAAAAAACAATTGTGATAGTGATTGGGACACAGAGGATGATATCCCCCTCTCTCAGATTAGAGGTAACTTGTCTAAAAAAGCAAAGAAGTTGAAGAAAAATAAAAAATATCACTATGTGAAGACAGACTTGTCTATAAACAATGATATTTTTGAAAAGACTGAGGATGGTATAAACTTAGATGAGGTAACTTTAACTTCCCTTTTTGCACTTTTTTTGATGATGAGCTATTAGGAAAAATTACGGATGAGACAAATCGGTACGCATCATAAAATAATAGTAACATGCGCGTCAATATAACCGAAATGAAATGCTTTCTTGGAGTGATTTTGCTTAGCGGATATGTTCCTCTGCCTAGAAGAACAATGTATTGGAAACGCTCGAAAGACTCTAATAATGAACTAGTTTCACAAGCAATAGCAAGAAACAAATTTGAGTTTATTTTGTCCAATATTCATTTCCATGATAACAACTTCTTAGATCCCTCTAATAAGTTCGCCAAAGTCAGACCATTTTTCGTGCATCTGAATAAAAAGTTTATGGACAACGCTTATGTTGAAGAGGAACATAGCGTAGATGAAGCCATGGTTCCGTACACAGGTAGACATGGTTGCAAGCAGTATATTCATGGTAAACCAATTCGTTATGGCTTCAAATTCTGGGTAGGTACGACTCGTCAAGGATATATAAACTGGTTTGAGCCTTACCAAGGTGCTTCTACAAATATTAGTGAAACCTACAAGGACCTGGGTGTTGGTACATCTGTCGTACTCGAGTACGCAGACACCTTGCGATCAAAATGGAAGGAACATAAATTTCATTTGTTCTTTGATAATTTTTTCTTCCATTGCTTTGTTAGAAAATCTTGAGAAAAAGAATATGTATGGCACTGGAACCATTAGGGAAAACCGCATTCCTGGAAGTACTTTGCGCGAATCTAAGGAGATGAAAAAATGATTCGGGGCAGTTATGATTTCATCAAAATTATGAACAGCAACATCATTTTTATACCCTACACCACTATAGTGGGGAGGGTATTAAACGTTTGTGCTGATGTTTGCAACATACAAAAATATTGGTCAAATACCCACCTTTAAGTATACCGATCGATTCAGAATCATTTTTTGATTAAGACATGTCCGTCCGTCTGTCCGGCTGGCTGGCTGTCCATGTAAACCTTGTGCGCAAGGAACAGGCCGCAATTTTAGCCGCAGGATAATTTGATGAAATTTGGACCAAGCATGTTTTTTGGCACAGGGACGAAGCCTATTGAAAATGGTTGAAATCGGTCCATTATTTCACCTAGCCCCCATGCAACCGTACCTCTCGATTTGAACTTTTTATGCCATAATTACGTCCAATATTCTATTATCTCTCTAAAAATTGGCACAAATAAGTTTTATATAAGTATAAATGACACTGCAGATTTTCGTAAGGATCGGCCCTTATTTGACCCTAGCCCCCATACAAACCCCCCTTCAAAAATGTCTTAAACGTCTAAAATTGACTTGTAACCATTTGTATCGCAATGAAACTCAACAAAACTAACTGTTATTTAAAAATATATTCTTTTCACAAATTTACCGAGGATCGGCCCATATTTGACCTATATAAAGCCTCATTTAGAAATTTTAGTTTTTTTATTAAAATTATAAATTGCTTAAATATTTTGGAATTATTGTAATATTCAACATAAAAGTTTCGGGCCATGCCCGACTATACTTTCCTACTTGTTATAAAATGGAATGATAACAGTATTGTTACGTTTTGCTCTAATGCAATCGGAGTGAGTCCCCTGGGATATGTTAAGCGGTACTCCCAAAAAGAAAAAAAATTTCAAGTCGAACAGCCCCGTATTGTAAAATATTATAATAGAAATATGGGTGGAGTCGATCGTTCTGATCAGAACATAATCCTATACCGCACTGCTATAAGAGGAAAGAAATGGTATTTCCCCTTATCACACACTGTGTGCATATGGCGGTGCATAATGCCTGGCAGATTAATAAACATAATGGCGGAACTATGAATCAATTATCTTTCCGAAGAAGTATCGCCAGTACTCTACTTGTATAGAATAAAAGAGATTCGGTTTACCAAAGGAGTCATCTTCGCTAAGCGTAAATAATGATTTGCGTTATGATCGATCGGACCATTGGGTCATTCCACAGGATAAACAAACAAGATGTGGATCGTGTCATCAAAAAACATTAACTAGATGTCAAAAATGTGATATAGGTTTACATGTAAAATGTTTTGTTTCATATCACACACAGTGAGTCATATGCCCAATGTCCTATATATAGGACGGCTCCAAAAAACACTTTTCCCAATAAATTTTTTAAAACCTATAATTGCAGTGTATTTTATTTCTTATTTGCTCCCAAAATAATATAAAAAATTGTTGGCAGGGTAAATACTTATGTGTTAGTAACAAAAATGTATATGTATTGGTGCATTCTTAACACACAGAGTTTAATAAAAAAGTTACAATTTTAAATTTTTTTCGAATTTTCAATACAAAAAATTTAATCTTTGTTTGTAAATTAAAATTTAACAACAACAAAAATGAAATGTCAATAATTAATAATTTTTTCTAGTTTAAGAAAATTAAACAAAATTATGTGTAAAAAGTGAGATAAAATTATTAAAAACAAGTTAGAGTGCTATATTCGGCTGTGCCGAATCTTAAATACCCTCCACCATCTACTTATATGTTATTACTATTCTAATTGATGAAATATTTGTAGAAATAAGTTTTCTCATGTCTTTAATAGAAAAAATACCAAATCTATTACAATTCCAAAATTTATTGAACATTATTAATTTAGTAATTTGCATGTATGTATGTGTGTGAAAGATTTGGAGATTTTCAAAATACAAATTCATATATAATTTTTTTTACATGAAATTTTGTTCAACACAAATTGATAATGCTCTATAAATGCGGTTAAAGCGCTTTTAGGGGCTGGACCTAGTATGGGAGAAATAGAAGTATACAAAACTAATATTTTTGCCAAATTATATATCAATAGCTTAATTTGGTAATATGTAATGTGCGTTTAAGAGACTTTGTATGGGAGCTATGACCAATTATGGATCGATCGGAAAAGATTTTGTGGTAATATTTTTTTATAGTTATAGTTATATTTATTGAGACTTTTTTGAAACCAACATTTTTTGAAACAACATATATTAAAATAACTAATAGGAAATATTTAAAATTATAATGTAATGTCTTAAACAAATATTAATATCGTAAAAATACAGTACCAAACTTAACAATAATAGTTTAAATTGTATATTAAAAAATTACATGTCAAAGCCCTTGCTCCCAAGGCTTTCAATATCGTGAGAGTATATCTCATATATTACTAAATAAACTTAAAATTAAATCTTACAATCCAGAGATAAAAAACAAACTCCAAATAAAAAATTAACCCCTGTGAGAGCCAGGATAAGTTTTTTTTAAAAAATCCGGTGACGAATTAGCCATGTTAAAAACAATATTTTCATTTTGTACTCCAAGAGGAGATACGTATGGTGTATTTGTTAAATTAAAACCTATTTGAGAATCATTTATTTCTTTAATAATTATGTTCTCATGATAACTTAGTCTTTTTATGTATCTTTTAATAATATCAATAACATAAAAGCTCAACGGTATTATACCTGATTCTTCATATATTACGACATTTGAGTATCTTTTAAATCTTGAAAGAAAACTTTTACCAATGCATGATCGTAATACCTTTCTTTCAAAAATTTCAAATTTATTCATTAAAATGGGAGAAATAGATAATATTTCTTTATGTGAGAACAATGCTTGCACCAAATTTTATATGGATATCTTAATATAGTAATGAATTATTTCCGTTTAAATGATTTTCGGGAGGGGACCTTGTATGGGAGCTATGACCAAATATGGACCGATCGAAAAAATCTTTCATTATAATATTTCTGTATATAAGAGCAACACTTGTACTAAATTTTATATCGATATCTTAATTTGGTAATGAGTTATGCGCGTTTAAGTGATTTTCGGGAGGGGACCTTGTATGGGAGCTATGACCAATTATGGACCGATCCAAAAAAGCTTTCACTGTAATATTTCTGTATATAAGAGCAATACTTGTACTAAATTTTATATCGATATCTTAATTTGGTAATGAGTTATGCGCGTTTAAGTGATTTTCGGGAGGGGACCTTGTATGGGAGCTATGACCAATTATGAACCGATCCAAAAAAGCTTTCACTGTAATATTTCTGTATATAAAAACAATACTTGTACTAAATTTTATGTCGATATCTTAATTTGGTAATGAGTTATGCGCGTTTAAGTGATTTTCGGGAGGGGACCTTGTATGGGAGCTATGACCAATTATGGACCGATCCAAAAAAGCTTTCACTGCAATATTTCTATATATAAGAACAATACTTGTACCAAATTTTATATCGATATCTTAATTTAGTAATGAGTTATGCTCGCTTAAGTGATTTTCGGGAGGAGACCTTGTATGGGAGCTATAACCAATTATGGTAATTTCGCGTACAATCCTTAAAAGTGACCAAAAAAGTAAGTTAAACATTTAAGTGTTTTGACAAGTTTAAATTTCTCACGAAAGAGTAAAATTCACACGTCACTCGTAGATGTGAGAGAATAATTTCCTCTATATGAGAGTCGGACTACTTGTTATACTTTGCCCTTCACCACCATTAGTGGTGATAAAGGCTATATATAAGTTTGTCATTCCGTGTGTAACACCAAGAATTATTCATCTGAGACCCTACAAAGTATATATACTCTGGATCCTTATAAAATTCTGAGTCGATTTAGATATGTCCGTCTGTCTGTCTGGTTAAAACACGCTCACGTTAAAACTACGCCAAATAAATAAACCAACTTCACTGGAAATATTCATTATTATCCTAAGCAGTTTGGTATTGGCAAAATCGAATAAAGTTATGAATCAAAATGTAAAACAATCTCGAAAAAAATAATAATTTTTTACACATTCTGATGTAATTTTCTCAAAAACTATGTAATATAATTCCGTGAAAATCACCACTAATTCGTTTCTACACAAGAGTCTGATCCCTGCTGAAAATAGCCAGCATCGGTCCACAATTTCATATACCTCCCATACAAAAGTACAAATTCCCGGAAAATGGGTTTTTTGTTAATAACTTCTGTCGCAATGTCGATATCTTTACAAACGTCTACAAATTAAAATCTTATGTCAATAGAATTCATTCAGAGGAAAAATTTTTTGGATGGGTCCATAATTGGACATAGCTCCCATACAAGATCCCTTCCCGAAAATCGCTAAAACGCACATAATTCATTACAAAATTAAGATATCCATATTAAATTTGGTACAACTATTGCTCTCATATAAAGAAATATTACTGTGAAATTTTTTTCCGATAGGTCCATAATTGGTCATAGCTCCCGAAAATCAATTAAACGTGCGTAACTCATTACTAAAGTAAGATATCCATATAAAATTTGGTACAAGTATTGCATAAATGCACAGAAATATTACTGAGATTTTTTTCCGATCAGTCCATAACTGGTCATAGCTACCATACAAGGTCCTCTCCCGAAAATCACTTAAAAGTGCTCATTAAAAAATATTTATATCCATACATTTAGCAAAAATATTGCTGTTTTATACATAAATTACACTATAAAATACATATTTCGTCATAGCTCTTATACTAGGTCCCCTCCAGAAAATCATTTAAATTCACAATATTCAATATCAAATAATGATATAGATGCATAAAAAAGTACTTTTATGAAAATATCTTGAAAGCACATTACTCATTACCAAATAAAGCTAAAGATTTTTTCACGATCGGTTCATTAAATGGGTGCGGTCGGACCCATACAAGGTTCCCTTCAGAAAATCACTAAAACACACATTACTTGTTACTAAATTGCGATACAAAATTTGACTGAAATATAGATTTTATGTACAGAAATTTAGCTTAAAGAAAATTTTACGATCGGTCTATAATTGATCATATCTGCCGTACTAGGTCCAGCCCCTAAAAACTCTTTAATCGTATATAACATTATTAATTTGTGTATAACAAAATTATATATTCATTATGAAAATCCTTAAATCTTTCACACACATGTATACATGCAATTACTAAATATCGCTAAGCGTTATCAAAATGTAAAGAAAAATGCGTTTGTAATGTATAATAAATCTTGGAACTGTAATAGATTTAAATATTGGGATTTTTCTGTTTAAGACATGAGAAAACTCATTTCTACAAATACTTGATAAGTTAGTAATATAATTAGAAATAAAAGTATCCGAATAAAGCACTCTAACTTGTTTTATATGTAGTTTGATATTGTGCCTGCACTTGAAGGCGAATTGGCTATCAAGAAAAAAAACAGCTGACAAATAAACCAAAGCGAATTTCTATTAAACAAAAAATTTATAAATTTGAATCTGTTTATAATTTTTTTGATGCTTAAACTTTTAAAGCTTAACAAGTAAGAGTGTTATATTCGGCTATGCCGAATCTTTTATACCCACCATCAAATCACTGTTATATAAATGAACTTTGATATTTTGATTATTTTATTATATATCGATATTAATGAGAACATCAGGGTAACATTTGAAAGAGGTCCATTAATGGGGGTTTTACTATTGACAGTGCTAATTTTTATAGCGAGTAGTGGTATTTATACATACATATATGGACTAATTCTCATAAAAGTCTGTAGGAAGATTTCAGTTCCTTATTTGTTTAAAATTTCATCGATCTACTTGTATTTTGAAGCCACTAAGTAGCATTAAAGTCATAAAATATGGTAGTGAGATTTTAAATCAAAATTGTTTTATGTCGAGTTGCATTGCGATATTCGTATTTTTCGCGTCATTTCTGGGGCGGAATTTATATGAAGGACTTATCCTCATAAAAATTGATAGAGTGATTTCGGTTCCTATAAAAGAGATAGAGATATCGTTTTCTGAAGGGGGCCTTATATGGGGGGAAGGGTCAATTGTGAACCGGTCCACATAAAATTTGGTAAATTTTGACTTGTATAAATCTTACTTCTGTGTAATTTCATTGCTATAATCCGATTTTTAAGCCAGCAATGAGCATTAAAAAAATTTTATGGGGGGACTTCTTATGGGGGGTAGATTCAACTATGGACCGATCCACATAAAATTTGGTAGAGAGATATTGCCTAGTATAAAACTTATTTCTGGGAAATTTGGTAAAGAGATTTTGGCTAGTATAAAACTTCTGTTAAATTTCATCGCTTTAGTCGTATTTTTAAGCAAGTAATGAGCGTTATAGTAATTTTATGGAGGGTCTTTATATGAGGGGTAGGGTCAATTATGGACCAATCCACATACAATTTCATAAAGATTTTTGGCTGGTAAGATACTTCCTTATATCAAATTTCATCGCTATATTCGTTTGTTTAAGCCAGTAATGAGCGTTAAAGTCATTTTTTGAAGGGGACCTTATATTTCTGGGTCATTTCTGGGGCGGAATTTATATGAGGGACTTATCCTCATAAAAATTGATAGAGTGATTTCGGTTCCTATAAAAGAGATAGAGATATCGTTTTCTGAAGGGGGCCACATAAAATTTCATAGATAGGTTTTGGCTAGTAAAAAACTTACTTATGTCAAATTTCATCGCTATACTTGTATTTTTAAGCGAGTAATGAGCGTTAAAGTAATTTTCTGAAGGGGACGTTATTTGGGGGGTAGGGTCAATTATGGACCGATATACATAAAATTTGGTTGAGAGATATTGGCTTGCATAAAACTTATGTGTGTCGAATTTCATCGCTATATTCCAATTTTTAAGCCAGTAATCAGCTATTTAGTCATTTTCTAAAGGGGACCTTATATGGGTGGGGGGTAGGTCCAATTGCGGTCCTATGTCCGCCATAATGCAGAAATATTTTTCAGATGTCAAAAAACTGACCTATGTGGTATTTGCTTCATAAACAACGAATTTGTGAATATTTGAAGCTATTTATACAATATTCCGGGGGGTACAGTTGTATGGGGGCTATGTGAAATCGGTGACCGATTTTGCCCATTTTCAATACCAAACATATATTTTGGGAAAATTTCATCTCAATATCTCTCATTTTGTGGACGCTATCGTGCCAACAACAGACAGACGGACGGACATGGCTAGATCGTCTTAGAATCTTACGAG
>NC_060952.1:60131372-60137339 GCF_022045245.1 Lucilia cuprina | reverse complement strand
GAGACTAACAGCTGCCTCGAGTTTTGTATGTGGTATGTTATGTTTATGTGTAGATTTTTGCAGATTTCAATTCTTGTGTTATGGTTTAGCGGCTGACGACAGGGTTGGAACCTCCTGAGACTCCAGAGCTAGTCGTTATACTCGTCCGGCACAGGCAGACCGTAACATAAATGGCGCCCAATCAGAATGAAACAACTTGATATACTCTATCTATGAGACAGTATCTCAAGGTTGTATATAAAATACATGTAGTAACAGCAACACATGTGACAATATCCCATTAGTAGTGAAAACAATAGCCCAAAATCAGAAAGACGTTTTCCCAAATATAGCTTCGGTAGCCTCTGAAAAGAAATTAGAAAACAGAGATGTATTGGAATAGTGTTTGGTGAACGAAATTCGGTGTGAATACTTATGGAGCGGTTGACAATAGCTAAATTAAATAGTGTATGTGTTTTTTTATGTATTGTATCCAATCCCCTAATTAATACAAATTCCGAGTTCTAATGGGAAACCGATGATAATGTGTAGATGTTAAATAGCCTCTCTTAGAAGTCGTATTCAGGAGGAATATTGAGGGACTTAGTAGAGCGAAAACAACAGAGCGGTGAAACTGTGGACAGTTATTTCCATGCAATGTGTCAAATCAGATCACGTCTCATACAACCGATACCCGAATATGACTTAATCAAAATAATCAAATGAAATATTAAAGAAAGTATTGGCAGAATTGTATATACCATTCCGGTCTCTTCAGTAGAGCAATTGAGAGTAGAATGCAACGAAGCTGAGAGAAACTTTCCAAAAAGGGATGTCCGAAGCATTCAACCTACGTCACGCCCTATGAAATATGTAAATGAGATTGATGATACAGACGTAATGGTAATGGAAAGCCCATTAGATGAATATGAAGAAGTTGCTGCCATTAACACTTACCCTCAAGTTCGTAAACCACAGGTGGTGTGTTGGAACTGCCGACAACTAGGGCATATGTTCATGGAGTGTCCATCTCAGGAGAGATCGCTATTTTGTTACAAGTGTGGAAAACCAAACGTTATCACGCCAAGGTGTCCTAATTGCCAATCGGGAAACCAGTCAAGGAGCTTGGGGGTGAAGGGAGACCCACGCTCATCCGAAAATCTCTCCCCAAAATAAATTTAACAGACGAGACCAAAGAAATTAATAACCCAGTTCTACGTAAAGAAATGCCAAACCTAAGACACTATTTACCAATAGATATTAGACAACAATATTACAATGAAGTTAGGGCAAAAATATTTGGATCTGAAAATTATAAACAAAAAGTTTCAAATCGAATCCTAAAAGTTCGAAAGAAATTTGCTGAACGGCGAAGAATGAGACGTTTGATGATAGAGTCAGTTCATAGAGCAAGTCGCGATAAGTTAGATAGTAGAATATTTACAGAAGTAATGGTAGAAGGAAAAATAATTAAGGGTTTGTTAGATACTGGTGCGTCAGTGAGCATTTTAGGACATGGATGTAGAGAATTTATACTTGATTTAGACCTTGAAATTCAGCCGATATTGTCTAATGTGAAAACTGCCAGTGGACAATATCATCGAATATTAGGAAAAGTAAATGTATCCATCAGGTACAAAGATCAGGAGAATAAAATGCTTCTGTATCTTTGTCCAGACTTGGAACAATCCCTATATTTAGGTATAGATTTTTGGAAAATTTTTAAATTAGCACCAGACATAATAGAAGTAAATGAAATCGATATAGAGAAAATGAAAAGTGATTTTACACCAGAGAGAAATCAATACAAATTAAAACCTCATGAGTTAGACGAAGAGAGAAGACAGATATTGGAGAATGTAATTAAGCAGTTTGACACATTTGAAGAAAAGGGATTAGGAATGACCCACTTAGAAAAGCATACAATTAGGTTGGTAGAAGGAGCTGAGCCTGTAAAGGATCGTTACTACCCAATTTCACCCGCTGTGCAGGAGATAACATACCAGGAAATCGATACAATGTTAAAATTAAACGTAATAGAGTTGAGTGAAAGTCCTTGGTCGAATCGAACCACTGTGGTTAGGAAACCGGGGAAAAACCGTTTTTGTCTGGATGCACGTAAACTTAATAAAGTTACAGTTAAAGATGCATATCCGCTGCAAAACATAGACGGAATCTTGAGTAGAATTGATGAGACACATTTCATCAGCAGTGTAGATCTTAAATATGCTTTCTGGCAAATTGAGCTCGACGATGATAGTAAACCGTATACAGCTTTTACAGTGGCAGGCAGACCCTTGTATCAATTTAGGGTAATGCCATTCGGCTTATGCAACGCCGCTCAAAGACTTTGTCGACTCATGGATAAAGTCATACCAAACCGGCTAAGAGACAATGTATTTATATACTTAGATGATCTGTTGGTTATTTCTGCCACATTTGAAGAACATATAAGGTTATTAGGTGAAGTAGCCAATTGTCTGAAAATGGCAAATCTGACAATTGGCCTGAAGAAATCGCAATTCTGTTTTCAGGAACTTAGATATTTAGGTTTTATAATAGGAGGTGGCTCCTTAAAAACGGATCCTGATAAAGTGCAAGCCATTCGAGACATCAAATTACCTAGGAATGTCAGGGAAGTGAGAAGTTTCCTTGGTACTGCCGGGTGGTACCGCCGCTTTATTAAAGATTTCGCTACGATATCGGCTCCCTTGATAGACACGCTAAAAAAGAGCAACAAGTTCAAAATGACACCCGAGGCAATAGTGGCATTCGAAGGTCTTAAAAGAGCCTTAACGTCCGCTCCAGTTTTGCGACATGCGGATTTCACAAAACACTTTTATATACAGTGCGATGCTTCAGATTATGGAATTGGCGCGGTATTGTTCCAACTAAACGAAAAGCAGGAAGAACACCCAATCGCGTTCTACTCGCAGAAGTTAAATCACTGTCAAAAGAACTATACGGTCACTGAAAAAGAGTGTTTGGCAGCAGTGATGGCTGTAAAAAAATTTAGGCCGTATATCGAAATGATGCCGTTTTCAATTATAACCGACCACGCTAGCCTAAAGTGGTTAATGACCATGAAAGACTTAAGCGGAAGACTCGCTAGATGGTCGTTACAGTTACAAGCATTCGACTTTAAGATTGAACACAGAAAAGGCTCGGAGAATATTGTGGCTGATATGCTTTCTCGTCTACCACAACAAAACAGAGCAGACGAAATTCAAACTGAAGACCTTTTGGATTTTGAAACTACAGAATTTGAGTCCGATGAATATACCGATTTAATACAACAAATCACACAAAATAAGGAAATTCTGCCAGATATCAAAGTTGTCGAGGGAAAAATCTATAAGAGAACAAATTGTAAACCAGATTCGGAGGAAGAATACCAATGGAAATTATGGATTCCCCCAAACCTAACAAATACAATAATAGAAAAAGCCCATAGCGCCAACGTTTCTGCTCACGGGGGAACAACAAAAACTATGGAACGCGTGAAAAGATATTTCTATTGGCCAAAAATGACTGTTCAAATTAAAGAATACGTTAAAAATTGTCAAGTGTGCATGGAGACCAAGCCTTCGAACGTCAACTTAATGCCAGAGATAGGTAATGAGGTGATTACGGAAAGGCCTTTTCAGAAATTGTACATTGATTTCTTGGGAAAGTATCCTAGATCCAAAAGTGGCAATAGTTGTATATTTATAGTAATGGATCATTTTTCAAAATTCATATTCTTAAAAGCGATGAGAGAGGCAACTACTGCAAATGTGATTAAATTTTTGACCCAGGAAATATTCTATAAATTTGGTGTCCCAGAAACGATTCACAGCGATAACGGTTCACAGTTCGTTGCAAAAGGTTTTCAAGATTTACTAACTACCTTTGGAATAAAACATATTAGAACAGCGGTTTACTCTCCACAGTCTAATGCGGCAGAGCGGGTTAACCAATCAGTTTTAGCGGCAATTAGGGCTTACTTAGATGAAGACCATAGGAACTGGGATTTATATTTGTCGGAAATTGAGTGTGCTCTGAGAAACTCTGTTCATTCGGCCACGGGTTTTACAGCTTTCTTCGCCTTATTCGGATACCACATGTATACAAATGGTTCAGACTATAAGCTTGCACGAAAGTTAATGTCCCTTTCGGAACATGAGATTGCGAGTATTGCAAATAACGAAAGGCTCGAACTAATTAGGGATAAAATTAAGAAAAACATGCATATTGCATATGAAAAGAGTGCAGCCAGATACAATAAAAGAGCTCGACAAATAAAACTAATACCGGGTCAAGAGGTTTTCAGACGAAACACAGTCCTTAGCGACTTTAGTAAAAATAGGAATGCAAAGTTTTGTAGAAAGTTTCTGAAATGCAGGATAGTGAAACCAATTGGAAATAATATGTATGAAATTGAGGATTTACAAGGCAAACCTATAGGTATCTACCATTTGAAAGATATTAAAGTGTAAAAGTCAACAGTAAATTTTGAAATCTGTGATAAAATTGATACTAAGTGCAATATTAAGACAATTAACACATATTATAGAAAGGATCATTTATTTATTTAAGTAATATTTATTTTAAATTTATATGTTTTGTGTCGTCGTAATATTTCTCTTTTTACCTCATTGATTTATAGATTTCGAAACCAACTGTGATATAATGAAAACAAGTGCAATATTAGGATAAGTAAGGAGACCAATAATATAAACCTGACAAAGATAACAAAACAATAGTAGTAAAGTATGGTCACTATCCTAACATTTCACGATAATCCTGATACATAATATATCTTTCTTTTGGTGAAAATAGAAATTTCTCATAAACCTTTCTAGACAGAGTATAACGAAAATTATTTGGTAACAAATGAGAGTAAAATAGTAAAATAATGAATCACTTACTGCATTCCGGTTAAATGCGACCCTCGTTAGCGTGTACATTTTTGTCCATCTGTGATATTTACAATAGTTGTTCAATTTTTAAGTTACCTAAAAAAAGGGGGAAAAAACAAAAAAATCACAAAGTAAGATTACTTAATGTAAATAATATAGGTATACTTCCCGTTAATCAGTTTTCCTGCATTGAATTATGCAATTCGTGTCCAGTCAAATAAAAAAGTGTCTAGATAGAAGTGGATGAGATTGAACCATACTAAATGTAGATTTAAGCTACCAAGTATTGATGCCCAGCTAATCTTAGTTGAGACTCTGATCAGGGGTGGGAGTTCCCCACGTTGTAGTGCATAACCGCACACCGTCCCCTCTGACGAACGTCAGAGAACCCGGAGTTTTGTTGCGGGACCCAGTTTGCTACGCCCCTGAAGACGAAAAAAATTTTGCGTGGGGGCTAGTAGCAACAACACATTCGGGAGGAGGCAAAAATTTTTGCGCACGCCTCTACTCCCTCATTGATATTGAAATTCTTATATTAAATGGGGTGGTTATAATATATGTTGTCTCTTTATTGTTAGTATTTTTTTTGTTAGTAAAAGATGTTTTGATGTGATTAGTGTGTTAGTTGATGTTTTTATCTGAAAAAAAAGAGAAATAGAAATGTTATTTTAGGGTAAACACAAAAAGATTAGAACGATACTATTTTTTTATAATTACCTTAGTCTGCAAGAAATATTTAAGCGAAAACCTGAAAATAAAGAAAAATAAGTTTAGAAATAATAAATTGTACTTACATGTGCATTCCAGCTGATAGTGAATGAATGCAACTAGTATGTATAGTTGTGTGTGCCGAGCTGTGTTTCATAGTCATATATTGACGTAAAAGTGGCAACACCAACAATCAGCACAATAAGGCAGAGTTGTATTTTCATTCAAAAAAATCAGATTTTAAAATTGGCGCTAGTTTTTTATATTTAACAATATGAAATTGAATGAATCTTCCTAAAAATTATGATAGCCTGTTATTTTGGGTGTTAAACCTTAGAAAAATATGCTGATTGGCCCATGAAAAAGAAAATTGAAATTG
>NC_060952.1:60087484-60131272 GCF_022045245.1 Lucilia cuprina | reverse complement strand
AGGGCTATCAGCGAGACTAACAGCTGCCTCGAGTTTTGTATGTGGTATGTTATGTTTATGTGTAGATTTTTGCAGATTTCAATTCTTGTGTTATGGTTTAGCGGCTGAGGACAGGGTTGGAACCTCCTGAGACTCCAGAGCTAGTCGTTATACTCGTCCGGCACAGGCAGACCGTAACAAAATACACTATGGTGAAGGGTATATAAGATTCGGCACAGCCGAATATAGCACTCTTACTTGTTTTTTGTATGTTTGGAATCCAAACATACAAAAAATACACAGCAAGAAAATATGATTTGCATTTTTTGTTAAAATAAAATAATTTTCCCTTTTGTTTTGCAAATATATTTTTTAATGAATAGAAAAAAGTATTTAAAACGTTTTCAATTATATGAGAGTAGATTGTGAGTTATTGTACAATAATTTTTATGCGAATAATGTAAGTTTGAAATTTAAAACTAACACAAATTTTTTCCAAGTGCTTTTTAAAACAATTTTTTTTACGATAAACAAAAAAAAAATCTACGTCTCGTCAATGTTTACCAGCAATGAATCAGAGGTCGAAGTCGACCGGCTTCGAGTCGGAGCTTAGCCGCCGCCGAACTATATTTAGTTGCTTGAGCCGCCGCCGAAACATACGTCTTAAATCGACTCAAATTTTTTTAATGTTTTTATTAGCTAGAATGTAAGATCAATTATGTTTAAAATACACTATGGTGAAGGGTATATAAGATTCGGCACAGCCGAATATAGCACTCTTACTTGTTGCATTTAGTTTACGTAAAACCAAGGTATATTAATTTATAAGGTAGAGTAATCGGCGAATTCAGGATACCAAGTGAATTCGTTATATTTTTTATCAAGATATATTATTTATAAGGTAGTGTTATCAGAACAGCTAATCGTTTCTTGCTACTATGTTAATTTTTCACCGTTGTGTAATTAATGACAAACTTTGTTTACATTTTGTAAATGTCAAACATTGTTTTAATTTTGTTAATGTCAAATTTGTGATTAAAGTGAAATTGTGTGATAAGGGTATATTATTGTGTTTTTAAGCTTTAAAAATTTAAGCATGAAAAAAATTATAAACAGATTCAAATTTATAAATATTTTTTGTTTAATAGAAATTTGCTTTGACTTATTTGCAACTGTTTTGAAATTCCTTGATAGCCAATTCGCCGTCAAGTGCAGGTACAATGTCAAACAACATATTAAAAAACAACGAATTCATTATATAAGCAGTTTGGTATTGAAAATGGGCAAAATCGGTTCACACCGGGAAAAGTTATGAATCCATATAAAATATAGTAGAAGTATTGCTCATATGCACAAAAATATTACTGTAAAATTTTTTTCCGATCGGTCCTTCATTTGTCATAGCTTCCTTACAAGGTTCCCTCCCGAAAATCACTTAAACGCACATAACTCATTACTAAACTAAGATACCCATATACAATTTGGTACAATATACAGAAATATTACTGAGAAATTTTTCCGATCAGTCCATAACTGGTCATAGCTCCCATACAAGGCCCTTCCGAAAATCAATTAAACGCGCGTAACTCAATACTAAATTAAGAAATCCATATAAAATTTGGTAAAACTATTGCTCATATGCACAAAAATATTGCTTTAAAATTTTTTTCCGATCGGTCCTTCATTGATCATAACTCCCATACAAGGTTCCCTACCGAAAATCACTTAAACGCGCATAACTCATTACTAAACTAAGATATCCATATAAAATTTGGTACAAGTATTGCATAAATGCACAGAAATATTACTGAGATTTTTTTCCGATCAGTCCGAAAATCACTTAAACGTACTCATTAAAAAATATTTATATACATACATTTAGCAAAAATATTGCTCTTATATACATACATAAATTACACTATAAAATTTTTTTACGATCGGTCCATATTTCGTCATAGCACTCATACTAGGTCCCCTCCAGAAAATCACTTAAATTCACAATATTCAACACCAAATAATGATATAGATACAGAATTTTATACATAATTGGACATAGCTCCCATAAAAAAGTACTTTTACGAAAATCTCTTGAAAGCACATTAGTCTTTACCAAATAAAGCTATTGAAAGATTTTTTCACGATCGGTCGGTCCCATACAAGGTTCCCTTCAGAAAATCACTTAAAAACACATTACATGTTACTAAATTACGATACAAAATTTGACTGAAATATTTTACTATCGGTCTATAATTGATCATATCTGCCATACTAGGTCCAGCCCCTAAAAACGCTTTAATCGTATATAACTATTCGCATTATATATAGTTTTTTATCGTGCACAAGATTGTCCGATAGTTTGTTGTTGTAGTACACACCCTAAAACGATGAAATCTACAAAAAAATGTATGCCATCTGTTTTCTACACTTCCAACTTAAAGTTCTATATAGGTAGCAGTCCGATAGCAGTTATATATCATTTTATATATACGGCCATAGTAAATTTTTTTGTGAAAAAAGTTTGTTGTTGTAATACACACCATAGAACGATGAAATCTGCAAAAATGTCTGTCATCTGATTTCTAGACTTCCAACTTAAAGTTCTATACAGGTTTTTATTGTACGCAAGATCGTCCAATAGCAGTTATATACCATTTTAAATACACGGCCATAGTAACATTTTTTGTAATAAAAAATGTTTGTTGTTGAAGTACAAAAATGTATGCCATCCAATTTCTCCACTTACAACTTAAAGTTCTATATAGGTTTTTATCGTGCACAAGATCGTCCGATAGCAGTTATAAATCATTTTATATATACGGCCATAGTAACATTTTTTTGTAAAAAAAAGTTTGTTGTTGTAGTAAACACCCTAGATCGATGAAATTCGGAAAAAAATGTATACCATCCGATTTCTGCACTTCCAACTTAAAGTTCTATATAGGTTTTTATCGTGCACAAGATCGTCCGATAGCAGTTATATATCATTTTATATATACGACCATCGTAACATTTTTTGTAAAAAAAAGTTTATTGTTGTAGTACACACCCTAGAGCGATGAAATTCGGAAAAAAATGTATGCCATCCAATTTATCCACTTCCAACTTAAAGTTCTATATAGGTTTTTTGGATGATCGTTAAACAAATTTCAAGTATATTTTCTGTGTATAAAAGTAATATTTATGCCAAATTTTGCATGGATATCATTGTTTGGCAATGAGTTTATGCAATTAATTGTTTTTCGAAAGAGAACCTTGTTCGGGATCTATGAGCAATTGTGGATTGATAAAAATTTTACAATGACTTTTCTATGCATAAAAGTAACAATTCTATCCTAGATAATGAGGTAGGTATATGACAAATTGTGGTTCAAACGGAAAAAACTTACGGTTACATTTGCGTCTATAAATGTGATATTTTTGCCAAAGTTTGTATAAATATCTTAATTAGGTAATGAGCAGGGAAACCGAAAACATGCTATAAAAAAGTGTTTTAAGCGCTTTAAATATGCCGTAAAAACTCAAAATATGCTCCAAAAATAAAATTTTTTATTATTTTTTAACATTGAAAAGCTCAAAAAGACTGAAATTGTAATGAAATAATAAATGTTTAATGTCATATTCTATATCCTACAACATTTTTTTTATAATGTTTCATCTCATAGTTTGAAGAACTAGTATAATAGAATTCCGTTTTACGTTCAGATAACCAATAAATAACATGAAACCATTTGGTCCCCAAAAAACATATTTCAAACGACAAAGTTTGACACATTTCTTCCAATTGTATTCATAGCTTTTAAACTGACATTTAAATCGGTGTTGTCATAAATTCCAATAATTAGTTTTTTTAAACTATAAAAATGGATTGGTCTCATGAAATCAAAAGTAATCGGTTTTATGTCCGATTTAAAATATAATGCTTTATTGAATAAAAACTATAACATAACGATTTTTTTTCAAAATTGTAAAATAGGCTAAAAAAATTAAAATAAAAAAAATAGAATTTTATTTTTTTAAATAAAGTTTTGAAAGGAAAATTAAAAATGTATAAAAACGAAAAAAAAGCGAAAACATCAAAATATGCACTAAAAGAGTAAAATATGCTCTAAAAACTATGCCTTAAATATGCTAAAAAGTCAAATCATGCAAAATTATGCTCTTATGGGTAAAATATGCAAAAATATGCTCTAACAAATCGATGCCAAAATTCTCAAATTGGTCTGAAACGTGTAAATATCTTATCCATGAGTCCATACGACGCACCACAAAAAACATGCATTTGCATATTTCGGTTTCCCTGATAATGAGTTATGGTCGTTGAAGCGACTTTTGGGAGAGAACCTTGTATGGCAGCTATGAACAATTGTAGACTGATTGGGAAAAAACATTTATGTATATAAAGTAATATTAGTAGTAAATTTTGTATGTATATAAAGTAATATTAGTAGTAAATTTTGTATAGATATCTTAATTAGGTAGCGAGTTATGAGCGTTAAAGTGATTTTTTTTGTACTTTGTACAGGAGCTATGAACAATTGTGAACTGATAGGAAAAAATTTTACGGTAACATTTTCACCGATCTTGCTGATATTCAATACCAAACTTAGGATAACAATGAGTGAATTTTGTGGAGTTTCATTGCTTCGTTTTAACGTGAGCGTGTTTTATACAGACAGACATACAGACGGACATATCTAGATCGACTCAGAATTTCATAAGGGTCAAGAATATATATACTTTTTTGGGTCTTAGATGAATATTTCTTAGTGTTACAAACGGAATGACAAACTAATATATACCCTCTATCACCACTGATGGTGGTGGAGTGTATAAAAAAATTTTGTTGTTGTAGTACACACCCTAGAACGATGAAATCCAGAAAAAATGTATGCCATCCGATTTCTACACTTCCAACTTAAAGTTCTATATAGGTTTTTATCGTGCACAAGATCGTCCGATAGCAGTTATATATTATTTTATATATACGACCATAGTGACATTTTTTGTAAAAAAAAGTTTGTTATTGTAGTACACACCCTAGAATGATGAAATCCGAAAAAAAATTTATGCCATCCAATTTCTACACTTCCAACTTAAAGTTCTATATAAGTTTTTATCGTGCACAAGATTGTGCGATATCATTTATATATCATTTTCTATATATGACCATAGTAACATTTTTTGAATGTTTTTTATTAAATGGCATTCTGTAACGATATAATGCTAAATATATTTATATTTTATCAGATTTGTTCCATTCCACATTTATATACATATTTTAATTGATCAAAAATACTTTTTTTTAAGTAAATCATGAAAACCAATTTTTTTAAATCTTTTCCACGTGCATAAACACATATTGAAAATGTAAATAATGAAAACGAGTTTTTGCGTCTTTTCCACGTGCAGAAACACATATTTGTAAACAAATATAACTCACCACCCCAAAAAAATGTTTATTTTAATAAAACAGTTGTTACGGTTTGTTTTATTTTTCGTCGGAATGTTTTCTTTATATGCGTGTTGAAAGTTACAAGTACAAAACGTAGAATGCCTTGACGCGTAGAATGCTTAAAATAGATCTACGGCGCGCGAACACGTCACCTGATTTTGCATTTTATATTGTTTATTTAATGCCTATTTTTAAATTTTAATAAAATAAAATGAGTTTAATGATGAAAAATAAATTAAAGCTGTAGGAAAACGCGAAGTTTTTTAAAAATAAAACAAAAAAATACGCTTAAAAAGCTTTAAATGTAACTTGAAGCGCAGAACGCAGAGGAAGCATGAAAAGCGCATAATGCTTTGACGCGAAGACGCGTAGTGTGGAGCTCCGGCTTTACAAGTTATATCGTTATATTAATTTTTCAATAAAATACAAATATTTTTCCATAAACTATAAAATACAAATAAAAAGAATTCGCTGTTCTTATTTTTTGTTCAGAAATCTATTAAATGTTAACAAATTAAACAATATTGTGTTATATATACTCAATGTAGATGGAAAGATTAACTAAAACACACTGTTCCGGGACGCTTTATGTAACAGAAGCCGTATGATGTATTTAACTTGCCGGGCGGCTACTCCTTTATGGCTAAATATTGAAAATTACTCCGACGGAGTAGAATAATCTATATAAGGAAATATGAGCAAAAATCCGGAACAACCTCTGAAAATTTCATCAAAAAATGTAATATTTTTTTCATGCTTTGTTAAATAAACAACAACAACACTGTATATTAGAAAAAGATGTACATGTGTGTGTAGATGTATTTGGTTTTTCAGCTGTGTATATCGTTTTGTATGTTTGGATGCTGTTGGCGTCATTGAATTGTGTATTTTGTTTTTGTGAATTCTGTTCGTATATTTGGTTGTAGGTTGGATTTATTGCGATGTTTACTTTATTTTTCTGTGTTTTTCGTTATGTATGTTTAGATGTCTGTTGGTTTAATTGTCATGTGTAGTTTGTTTTTTATTTCGTTTAGCGTTGTTGTTGTTCATTTTGTTTTGCTTTTGGTGTAATATTAATGTGGTCGGGAAAACATTTATAAAACTAATATGTTTAAAATACACTATGGTGAAGGGTATATAAGATTCGGCACAGCCGAATATAGCACTCCTAAAGTACGTTCACACCTATCAAATATTTGACGTTTTTTTATCAAATTTTTGTAATGTGAACACAAAATATTTTTGAAGAGCATGCAAAATATCAGCTGTTTATCGTGAAACATTTTTATTTTTCAACCTACAAATATTTTCTTAGTGTGAACAAAATGTGAAACAGCTAATGTGCAACCAAATCAAAAGCCAAAAATATATGTGTTTATATTTACTAAAAAGCTATATCATTAAATAATAAATTCTATATATTCTAAAATTTCATTTAATATTGTTTTTCATCAAAATTTTACCACAAAAAAATACAAATTACATTTCAATACCTTGTACAAGTGGAAAAGTGATAGAAAGACTAGCTTAAGGTATTGAAATTACATTTCAATACCTTGTGCAAGTGGAAAAGAGATAGATGGTGGATCTTTACTGTCATGTTGTTGCTATTTAGTGTAGTCAAAGTAGCGAAAAACCTTGGTTGTTTGGAACGGTTTATTGCGATTTCAAAATAATCACTATAAGCCCGGAAATAACCAAATTATAAATAATTTTCATTAAATTACATATCTATAAAATTGAAAATTATAGAGAATTGTTTATTATTAATATATTTTTATATCCATGAATATAATAAATAATTGTTTAAATAAATTGAGTAATAAATTAATTAAATAATTTCTCAATTAATTATTAAACTATAGACTAGATTATAACCTATAGACTAGACTATAAACAATACCATAAACTAGAGTATAGACAAGACTATAGACTAAACTATAGCTTGACTATAGACTAGACCAGCGGTTCCCCCAGGTTTTTACTTCGCGGACCCCTTGAGGAATTTATTTAAATTCGCGGACCCCCATACATATTTTAATATCTTATTGTTCTAAATATGTAATTTTTCATCCGAAAATTGTCATAGTCTATAAATCCCAAGGTCAAACAGATGTAGATATTTCATTTCTATAAAATATTCCCGTACATTGAGAATAATTAATATTTCAGAGAAGTTTCAATTGCCTGTTTTTGAAGATAGAATGACTTCATTGTTGAAATGCTAACATGATGTTTAATTTTATGATCGTGAGATCTTTCACGTTCACTTTTCTTTAAGGTAACGAAAAGGTTTCTTCATCAAATATCGTCTACATGTGCTTAAAGAGTCACGTTGCAAAAATTTTTTGCGATTGCAGACGGGTAATCAGAGTATGTTAGCTAATTTTTCGGGAGAATAATATAAGAAAGTTGAACTTCTTCGATATTGTTGCGGAATGCGTTTATCCGCATAATATATGACTTGAACTCTTTGCGAAAGTACTGTGAATTTTACTGCATGGTTTTGACTATTTATGCATTTTCTGATGTTAATTTAATAATATTGGTCGACAAAATCAAGTTAAAATCTGTGTATCACGTCGGAATGGAATATTTATATTTAATATTACCTGGATTAACGTATTGAAGACGAATAAAGAGTCACCTTCTTTTAGTCCTTCCAAACAAGAACACTTTTGTTTTACAATTTGACAAACTTAAATCTGCGATAAGCTTGTTCTTGAATTATGAAATCTGGCCTAACTTCATACTCCGAGATAACAGTATTTCTTATTTAATTGTAATTTGGGAACCGTTGGACTAGACTGCAAACTAGACTATAGATGCATATATTATGTAGTATAACTATATATAGTATGTTGTTACCAACCAATAAATAACAAAACAAACAACAAAAATAATAATTATCATTAATTTACGCAATTGCTTGAATTTCAATTAAATGTCACAAATTTGTCTCAGATTTATATTTTATAAAAAATAAAATAAAACCAGTCATATAAGCGACTATTTACATTTTTGTATGAGGTGATAACACTCTTTTTCAGAAAATAAACAAAGAACAGCTGTCATTGACGCTGTTTGATCTTTCATTTGGTTTGCAAGATCAAATAATTATTTTACCAAAATGACGTAAATTATTTGACTTTTGGTGTTCACATTGATGAAGGTTAGGTTAGCAGGCTGTCCCTTGCGGTTCGCATTAGGGGCACACTTGGGTCCATGTAATGATCCCTTTGTGGTACCTGAAAAGAGAAAGAAAACGGTCGGCGTATTATTACACTTCGACCCATCTACTCTGGTTTCCTATCCAGAAGGATTGTGGTGATTCTGAACCAGGAGTCACTGGCGCCGCTTCGTGAGAAACAGGGGAATTTCTACTACGGCTTCGAGTCGATCTTCCTCCGTGTCTACCGAGGCGACGACAAGGGACTGCTGGAAAGGGATGACCTCGATCCTGAACAATCTTCTGCAGAGATGTCATGCGACGAGACTGATGTTTCACTCAGCCAAAGTACCACTAAATCAACCTCTCGATTGGTTAAGGGTTTCTTTGACGGAGTGGAACTGTCAGTTGACGAAGACGATCTCCTTGCCTCAGACAAGGAGGACGCCAACGTCACAGTGTTGCACTTTGACACAAAAGGAGGTGGTGAGAGTAACTCAAATTAATCTCCACCACTCCAAAGCAGCTGCTCTGCTCCTCCGTATGGGCGTTGGTGGGGAGGAGCTCGCCTTAGTCCAGGAACCCTGGATCCACCAAGAAAGGGTGAGCGGACTAGGCGTGAAAAGCTATAAGCTACTATACCAAAGAAGATCTGGTAAGATTAGATCCTGTATAGTAGCTAAAAGCAGTTTTAACATCTTCAATCTCTCTAATTTCAGTGATGAAGATACCGTTGTAGCCACATGGGAAACCAGTGTAGGTGCTATATTGGTAATATCCGCTTACATGGCTTACGACCACAGCGACAAACCACCAAACAACTTGGTCTGCAGATCTATTGAGATGGCTAACTCCAAGGGAATGCCGATCATCATGGGGGCTGAAGCTCGGACATAAATGCTAGAGGTGAGTCACTATTTAACTTCATTCTATGCAATAATCTTGATATTTTAAATACAGGATTCGAACCGACCTTTATTGTTTCAAACAGAAGGGAAGTTCTTGATATCACGCTAGTTAGTACTATGCATCATGATTGGATCAAGGGATGGCATGTCTCGAACGACTGCTCATTCTCTGACCATCAATACATCGATTTTGAAATCGTAGCTAATGTAGGGGTCACAAGACCCTTTAGAAACAGGAGAAGAACAGACTGTGAAAAGCAATCTGCTTTAATCTCACGTTCGCTCCAGAATATACCGATCATTGAGAATATATCGGACATAGAAAATGCGGTGGAAACGGTAAACCACGTTTTTGAACACGCGACTTCACTGGCATGTGAACAAAAGACCTACAATGTCAGAAGCAGACCTCCATGGTGGTCTGCGGACATTGCGAAATCTCGAAGAGAATCGCGAAGGCTATTTAATGAGGCAAAGAAAACAGGAAACTGGATTTCTTACAAGACCTCTGTAAATAGATTCAAAAATCTGATAAGAAATGCGAAGCGCAAGTCTTGGAGAACCTCCTGTAGCGGCGTGGAAGGTTCCTCCGAGACCAGCCGACTTCGCAAAGTCTTATCGTCAACTCCTCCAGTCCCAAGTTTCATTCTGAAATCATGTGGAAACTGGACGACCAGCAGCCAGGAAACCTTGGAAGTTCTAATGGCTACGCATTTTCCAGGCTGTCAATCTCCTGAAAACAGAATTGACATGCAGCTCTCAAATCTTCCAGCTGATACCAAAATATCCATGAATGAAGATAGGATCAACTGGGCAATAAAGAGTTTTGACCCATTTAAATCACCGGGTCCTGATGGTATTATACCTGCGGATTTGCAACACAATGCTGTCCATCTAATGCCTTGGCTAATTCGGTTATATACTGCCTGCCTTAAATGGTCGTATATACCAGAACCCTGGACCAAGTGTAAAGTGGTCTTTATTCCGAAAGGGGGAAAGGCCTCTCACACGAAGCCAAAGGACTTCAGACCGATTAGTCTGTCCTCCTTTCTTCTCAAAACACTGGAAAGGATCATTGATATACATCTGAGAATGAGTATCAATCCTGACCTCTTATCAGCGTCCCAACATGCCTATATGAAAGGTAAATCCGTTGAGACTGCGCTACACTCGCTAGTGGGTCACATAGAAAAGACTCTAGAGCAAGGGCAGTACACACTTGTTGCCTTTCTTGATATTGAGGGGGCTTTCAATAATGTACACCCTGAGTCGATAAAATCGGCTTTACATGGCCTTTCATAAAGAGACTACTGACTAAAAGGGTCATCGTCTCGGAAATGGGAGCAGCAAATGTCACGAAAGTGGCTAGTCGCGGAACTCCACAAGGTGGAGTTCTGTCTCCATTACTATGGAACCTTGCATTGAATCCCCTTCTCATGGAACTTAGATCCAAGGGCTTTGGGGTCATTGCGTATGCGGACGACGTGTCTGTCATAGTATCTGGAAAATACCTGGACACTATATCGCATAGAATGGAAACTGCCCTTAGATCACTTAGTACCTGGAGTACAAACAGCGGACTAAGCGTAAATTCAGCTAAAACGGAACTTGGAAATACAAGTTACCCACTTTCACTCTCCCTCGTTTGAATGGGGTCGAGTTAAAGTTATCTGATAGTGCAAAATATCTAGGAGTCATCCTGGATTCAAAACTATCATGGCATCTGAACACTCAATCCAGAGTGGACAAAGCGGCTGCGGCCCTATACTCATGTAGGAGAGCAATAGGCAAATCCTGGGGTATTAATCCCAAGAATACCAAATGGCTCTTCGACATGGTAGTCAAGCCCATACTGATGTATGGAACACTGGTGGAAATCCCTACTATTGGACGTCCACCGAAAGAGATTTGAAGGTATCCTTCGCGCAGCGGCGCTAATGATAACAGGTGCCCTTCGTACCACTCCATCAAAGGCTCTCTTTGTCATGATGAATTGGTTACTTGTTGATCTAATGGCTCAGGAGGTTGCCCTCAACTCAGCGATTAGACTCAGTACAATCGGTGACTAAGTTGGTTACCTGTTGATCTAATGGCTCAGGAGGTTGCCCTCAACTCAGCGATTAGACTCAGTACAATCGGTGACTAAGTTAGGCCACTCTACCATAATCAACTTTCTAGGAGCAATTCCAGGAAACATTGATTACTGCACCCCCAAAACATCTTTTGATTTTCCAGTGTCGATTCAACACGACCCAAATGAGATGGAATCTATCCTCCGTGACGGTTCGTATCAGGTCTTCACCGATGGCTCTAAATCGAGAGATTGCGTTGGCGGTGGCTTCTATAAGGAAATTTTATTTTGACACATTCTTGGATTATTCCAAAAACAAAATACATGTGTTTGTTGTAGATGTTGTTGTACAACAAGAGATGTCGCTACTTTATTAATTTACCACCTTTTATGAATTCGCCTTGGTATTGTATAATTACTTGGTATGATTACCTTAGTAACCAATAACTTTACTTCACTATAGTAGAAATTATTTCATATTTTTCATTAAAATAAAGCTATTGAAGTTTAAATTCGAGATGATTTCAAGAATTCAATTACTTTATAAACCCATTTTAAGAAATATTTCTGCAAGATGTGGTAAACAAATTGATTTGCAGTTTAGAAATAGCCATGTGTAAGTAAAACATATCGTTATATAAGATGTTGGTAGACGTACCAGACACATCTTGGCTGAAAACTTGGCCAAAATAATTAGAAGTGCTTTTGAGTTAATAGCTTGTTTTGATTTGATTAAATCGTGGTTGCACCTGTCCTCCACAGAAATTTCCTTTGAATTAACTTAATAAACGTATAAATTAAACAAGTATGAATTTATAGTCGGACATTGCCGACCTTATGATACCCTACACCAGTCAGTATGTTAAAATTTTGATTTTTTTAAATAAAGCATTTAATTTGTTTTATTGTGGAATAGTTTTACTTATTGTTGACAAAAAAGAGAGATTTTCTGCAAGAGGGCTCATAGGGCTCATAAATGAATTTACGTCTACTACAAAGTCATTTATGTAGATTTTAATCGTTTTATAAGTAATTATAAGTTAATTTTGACCATCAAGTCATTTTCTGAAGGGGAGTCTGTGTGGGGGCTAGGGTCAAATAAGGCCCGATCACAATAAAAATTGGTATTGTCAATTATTGTTCTATAAAACTAATTTTTGCTGATTTTCGTTGACATTAAAAAACATTTAACGTACTTATGAGCCTAAAGGACCGATTCGGGGGGTACGGTTGTATGGGGGCTAGGAGAAATAATGGACCGATTTCAACCATTTTCAATAGCGATCGTCCTTGAACCAAAAAAAAATTATGTGCCAAATTTCATCAAATTATCTTGAAAATTGCGACCTATAGCGTGCGCACAAGTTTTACATGGACACACAGACAGACAGATGGACAGACGGACATAGCTTCAGCACAAACGCATAATACCCTCCCCACTATAGTGGTGTAGGGTACAATGAGGACCGATCAGTAGAATTCACATGTAATTTGTATAAAATATTTAAACTGTTATGCTTCCAATAAAAATCAATATAATTTGTAAAAAATAAAATATCTACAATATTTTTTGGAAATTGGTCTCAAACTTAGGGCATAAAATTATGTATTTTTCGAGACCCATATCATAAATATCAAAAAAGAAGTGTCTTTTATTTGCAAAACGTAAATTGGTGAAAACAATATTTAGGTTCCGTTAACAGTTTACTAGTTAGAATCTTCCAAACAATTTGCAAATAAAGCAGAGTTTAAGAAGACTTTAACGTTGCAAAAAATAGTATTATCTGCATAGCATATCGTCGCCCGGGGATTTAAGCGCTCTATTTGCCAAAAATGCATTTCGAGTAAATCGAGTAACTTTTCTTAAAAACTGCTCGATAGGATTTTGTGATTTTTATACCCTACACCACAATAGTGGGGAGGATATTATACGTTGTGCTGATGTTTGTAACATACAAAAATATTGGTCCAATACCCACCTTTAAGTATACCAATCGATTCAGAATCATTTTTTGAGTCGATTAAGACATGTCCGCCCCTCCGTCCGCCTGTCCGGCTGGCTGGCTGTCCATGTAAACCTTGTGCGCAAGGTAAATGCCGCAATTTTAAAGATAATTTGATGAAATTTGGACCAAGCATGTCTTTTGGCACAGGGACGAAGCCTATTGAAAATGGTTGAAATCTATCCATTATTTCACCTAGCCCCCATACAACCGTACCTTCCGATTTGAACTTTTTATGCCATAATTACGTCAAATATTCTACTATCTCTCTAAAAATTTGCACAAATAAGTTTTATATAAGTATAAATGACACTGCAGGTTTTCGTAAGGATCGGACCTTATTCCACACTAACCCCCATATAAAACTCCCTCCAAAAAATGTCTTAAAATTGACTTGTAACCATTTGTATCGCAATGAAACTCAACAAAAGTAACTGTTTAAAAATATATCCTTTTCCCAAATTTATTCCCCTTAAATTTTTGACACTAATATTATAAAAACGGACTTGAGTTCCAATAAATTGAATTAGCGATAGACGAATGATTCCAATAATATATATGGAAGGTTTAAATACTGATTCTTGTAACAAAAAATATTATTTTTGGACACCCCAAAGGGTATATTAAATCCCAATAACAAATTTTGGTTTTATCTCTGGGAAAAAGGAGAAAAAATACAAATATGGCCAAAAATCGCAATTTTAATGATATTACATAAAAAGATGGTACAAATGCCCCAAAATTGTGGACCAAATAGTCAAAAATTATATCAATTTGGTTGATATTTACCTCTTAAAACAATTTTTAGCAAAAAAACCATTCGATTCTAATTTTTGTGTTTCGTATAATCTGAATTTTTAAAGTTTTAAAAAGCGTGATATCAAAGCTAAGAACTGTCTAGACAATTTAACAAATTAATTTATTAATTTTGCATACAGAATATGTTATTAAATTTGTTTTTTTCACATTATACATAAATTCGAATACTTATGAGAGGCACTGTATGTATGTGAAATATGGATGTGTGTGCGGAAAAAAAGGTTTTATGGCGACAAACAAATGTTTTTATTTATTTATTTATTTAACAATATTCAATAACCTAGCCTATAGGCCATAAGCGGTTACAAATTTCTACTTCACAATTTATAAATATTTAATAAAAATATTAATGGGTTATTGTAGGAATTTTGTATGGAAACCAGTGTTGCCACCAAAAAATTTAGAAAATACACTTAATCGACTCCTAAATTACACATTAAAAAAAAATTACACATGTCCTTTTTTAATTTTTATTTAAACATAAAAAAACAATGAAATAAAAATAAATCATATTCATATTTTTCTATACGAATATTTAAATAATTATAATTAATGCATTTATAAACAACACATAAAATTAGATAATTAAAATATCTCTATATATACATATATAGTTATAACAGCGATCACTATTTCCAATTCTTTTTGATAATTGATTGACTAGGTTCATAGTTTTCTTTACCGTTTCTTAAAATTCCTTCATTAGTAAAAAAATTTATGCAATTGTTTCAGAAGACATTCTATTTCTTAAATCAGTTTTGCAATTTTTCAAATTACTAAAAATTCTTTCAGCAGAAGCATTTGAAAAGGTAATATTCAAATAAACTGAATTACTTTTTGTAGATTGGGAAACAAACATTCTTCTAAAGAATTTTTTTATTTTAAAACTTTAGGCCAGTATACTTCTCTGGTTCTAGACTTGCATTAAGTTAAAATTTTTCAAAGTCTAATAGAGCATGCTGTAGGAACAATTAAATTTTTTATATTTTAATATTAATGTTAATTGTTTAAGAATTTTATTTATAATGAAAAAATTAAATATTTTTAAATCAAACAATAACAGGAAAAGATGTATTCATATATTTATATAGTTCGTTTGTGTATTTAATGTATCTAATAGGTACTCAAATGATTAACAGTCGATCGTTTAATCGTTACAATTTAATTATTAATTGCTTGAACAAATAAAAATAAATAATTATACATATATAGATCTTTCTATAAAAAGTATTCATACATTAATTTGTAATGGCTTTTGAAAATATTCTCTGTGTACCATTTCAAAAAGAGAGCAACTAAATTAAATTGTTTTTGTTTTATGTATAGTTTGTTTTGTTGCTGAGAATATTTGTATTGCGTGTGTATAAGTGAGAATAACACTTTGCCCGCAAGGGCATGTTTGGCCGCCAATGCTTTAAAACCACCTTTAATTCACTTTTTAACTTTTCACAAATAGCAAAACACAATTTAAAAATGGCGACATAAACAATGTTAAAAATTTTGAAAACAAACTTTGACAACTAATTTAATTTATCTAGTTAAAAAAATAGTCAGCTGTTCAAGTGATGCTACTTTATTAATTTACTTTGGGTGTTAGTGATGCAAGAAAATTTTACGCAATAGATTAGTCAATAAATAAGGCCATTCAATACACTTGTTAATAGACTAATCAATATACAGTAGTGATGCCAAACGGGAATTCCCGAAAATCCGGGATTTGAAAGTACCGAAAACAGGCATTTTTAAAAATGAAATCCCTGGGATTTTCGGGATTTTAAAATCACGAAGTTTAAGTGTTTTCCCGCTAAATTTAAACATTTTAAAATATTAAATAAGAGAATTTTAATAGTTTTTGATTAAAAAATAAGCAGGATCAAAAATTTGAAATATTTCGGCCTATTTTTAAATCAAATTAGATTATTTATTGAGTAATTTTTTAGACTTAAGATGACTATACTAACTTACAAGCTGAAATATCAAAAATAGTAAAAAGCCATAGATACTATCGGATATTTAAAAATAACAAGTAAGAAATTATGTTTTAGTTTTCATTATAAAGCATTTGACTTGATTTGTAACTCGGTTGCGATACATTTAAGCAATTTATTGTTAAAAAATAATTTTCAGAAATATGCTTTATATGGGGGCTTCCCTCAAGCCTCCTGTTTGAGGCGATTCTCATAAAATTTGGAGGATGAATTTACGGTTATATAAAATGTATTTAAGCTGAATTTTACTATGGCACTAGTCTGGACATTAAAGACTTTTTTAAGGGGGGGCTTTGTAAGGGAGCCCACTAAAGTGGTGTAGGGTATAAAAAGTACAATAAATTGATACTATTGGATATGGGTATATCAGAATCTATACTGGCAGTCAACCTTTTACCCTCCCACTAAAGTGGTGTAGGGTATAAAAAGAATAATAAATAGATACTATCAGATATGGGTATATCAGAATCTATACTGACAGTCAACCTTTTAATAAGATGGCGAGTTGATAATTCATTTATTTGGTTAAAATGACACGATATATAACTGGAAATAATATTGCTGATAGCTTGGCAAAAGCTGGAACTACGATGGCTATACGTGATTTTTAGTGAACCTAGCGGTAGGATGTTCAGCTCAAGACGGTTGGTCACATGAGTGGTGTATCTAGGAAGCACTGTATTTAAATAACTATTTTATTATTTTTAGTACTTTGAATTAATTTGTTTTCCAAAAATTTCCCAAAATATTTTTGAAAAAGCATTCTGTATTAGTAAACACATACTCAATGTATTCATATTGAAATATGAAATATAAAATGTTATCCCAAATGCCGGGATTTTTAAAAATCGGTCCCGATTGACATCCCTAATGACAGTCTATTGTCTCTCTATGGACTAGAGGATAGAGTAGTCTATAAACTAGACAAGAGACTAGTCTATAGAATAGACATTAGATTAGTTTATTGTCCAGTCTATAAAATTGTACATATACTAGTCCAAAGAGTACAATAGAAAAGCTTTCGAATAAAAAATAATCCTTCTCTGGTTACATACTATTCCAATAGCCTCTTTCGACTTTTAGTAAAAATTTAACCGAAGTTGGTAGATCTCTGAACTTTCTGTTTAAAGTAAAATTTTAAAATTATTATTTCAATAAGGGGATGTATTTTGAAATTTTACAAAATGGGTCATTTGTGTATAACTGTACTTTTGAAGATCGAATTGTATCAAAAAAGTACAATTGTACCAATTTTGCCAACACCGGTAAAAAAAACTTTTCAAAATTTTTAAGAATATGTAATATTTTTTTTTAATATTTTGCACCTAATTTTCCCCCATTCAAAATTTCCCTTCAAAATTATGTATATCGCATCCTGGCATCTTCTCCACTTCAAGACTCAATACTTATTGCAAGGTCGATTCCCTTCAAAATGATGCATATCGGATCCTGGCATCTTGGACAAATTTTCCAAAATTTCTTCAAGACTCAATACTTATTATTTACAAATTTTTAAAAAATTTTAGAAAATAGTCAAAATTAATTTTGGATGAAAATAACTCAAAATTTTTATTGTGGGGTCGATTCTCATCAAAATGATGTATATCGCATCCTGGCATCTTCTCCACTTTGGCCAAAATTTCCAAAATCCCTTCAAGACACAATACTTATTACTTACAAGTTTTGAAAAAATGTTTAAAAACAGTCAAAATTAATTTGGGATGAAAAGAATATAAAATGATGTACATCGCATCCTGGCATCTTCTCCACTTTGGCCAAATTTTCCAAAATCCCTAAAAGACTCATTACTAATTATGGATAAATTTTCAAATAAATTTAAAAATAGTCAAAATTTATTTTGGATAAAAATAACTTTAAATTTTTATTGAGGCATCCTGGCATCTTCTCCACTCAGGCTAAATTTTCCAAAATCCCTCAATGACTGATTACTAATTATTTATAAATTTTGTAAAAATTTTTTAAAAAAAGTCAAAATTAAATTGGGATTAAAATAACAAAAAAATTTATAGCTTGTTCGATTTCCTTCAAAATTATCTATATTGCGTCCAGACATTTTCTCCAAACTTACTAAATTTTCTTATTATTTAAATATTTTTTAAAAATATTTAATAATAGTCAGAATTAATTTAGGATGGAAATAACCTAAAATTTTTATAAAGGGGTCGATTTCCTTAAAAAAGTATGTATATCGTGTCCAGATTTAGCAGTTTTAGTATCAAATGTTTCCACTAGAGCTTCTTGTCACAAATTTCAGTAATTTTTATATGTCCCAATTTAAAAAATATTTGTAAATATGTCCCATATATTTGAAACGTATATTTAAGTGTAAGACGTTACGTGAAAACATATTTTTGCAAAAATGTTTTGACGAAAGAAAATACGCCAAACATATTTAACTCGGCATATTTATCTTCACTTACTTTAAAAAAATTTTAGTCAAGAGCAATTATTTTAGCGCTTCTTAGAACATAGTGTTGCCAGAAATCAATGGATTACGAATGGCATGTTGCTTTATTTAATATTTTGCACATTTTTTAAGATAATTATTATACCCTACACCACAAAAGAGGGAGGGTATAATGCGTATGTGCTGATGTTTGTAACACCCAAAAATATTGGTCCTAGAATTACTTTCGGAGTCGAGTAGTCATGTCCGTCTGTCTGAGTTCATATAAAACTTGAGCGCACGCTTCAGGTCGCAATTTTCATGAAATGTTAATTTGATGAAATGTGCCAGGTAATTTATTCCCTTTTATCTACTTAATGTATAATAGAGGGAACAAACTCCACAGAATTTTATTATTCAGAATAGGCCTGCATTTAAAAAAATAATCCACATTTTTAACATACTGAGTGGGGTAGGGTCATATGGTCGGCCATGCCCGACTATACACTCATACTTGTTTATATTTTGTAACTTGGACGTTACATGATCAAGTTTTATCTTTCAAGTTTAATTTTTTTACCAATCACACTCACACGTTTTCAAATTAAAACAAAAATGCTCTTAAATTTCTCTTTCCATCTACTGTTTTAATTTTACAATCAATAAATTAATTTTTGATTAATTTGTAATTGTTCTTCTGAAAAAAATTCTCCAGACTTAATTTTTTGCATTGTTTTATTAAAAAATGTATTCAAAATTACAATATTGTGAATAAAATTAATAATTATAGTGGAAATGACATCTTGAAAAGAAAAATTGCCTGCAGCCTACGTCGCAGAATTAGTTTCAAAAATCTTGAATGAAAAACTTTTTAGGTGTAACTGCGGGAAAAACGAGAGGATCAATTTTACATCTACCACAACATGGTGTTACCAGAATTTAACTTCAAATTTTTGGACAGTATATATTAACTAAAGACACTTAGGATATATGTAAATTTTTAACAAGCTTATCCGCGTGACATCACTTAACTTAATTAGAACTTGGCTGTTGAAATTTGTCACCAGGTTTTTTTCCAATTTTGAATTTTTTACAGTTTTTTTGACCAGGCACTGACGCTCCTTAATAAAGTACAAAAACAGTGCTTAGCTGATGTAATTATGCATCATACCATGCATATATATCTTGTTAATGTGTCGTGAGCAGGAGATGGGTACGACAGCTTCCAAAGTTGGAAAACTTGAACGTAAATTTTTTAAAATATCAGTTTTTGGTGTGGCACATTCGCACTCACATAGGAAATAATTTGAATTATTGCGTTAATTGAATTTTTTGTTATTTTGAAATATAAAATCGGAGGAGCATGCCAAAATTTTAAAAACTTTTAAATTTTTTTTTTTTTTTTTTTTTTGCGGTTTTATATTTCAAACAACGACTTATACAAATATAATGAATGAATGAATAGAATAAGTTACAGAAATGTTACTTTTATCTAAACACATTTTGCCAAGGCACATCATGGATGATGCTTAAAATACGTCAAAATTATCACTATTTGAAATTTGTCTACGTGCTGTACAATTTAAAAAATTGTAGGCCTTGTTGGGCTACTTGTTCAAAAAGCATCACTCTATAAATATTTAATTCTTTTAATTTATTGTTTTTAATAACATTCCCTTATAAATCAAGCTCGTAGAACTCATATATTAACTTATTTTCTTAAGTTTTACTAATTCGCGATTTTGTTAAAAACTATAACCAACAACTTAAAAAAAATACTGACAAGAAATTTCTTATTATTTCTTATTTTAATATAAATCGTACGGTATTTATTTAATGATCTGAATTTGAAATACTTTCACAAATATATGCAATTTCCTTCAAATATAACATTTTTAAATATTTTTGATCTTTTTAACTTTTGAAATTAAAAAAAAAGAAAGAGAAAGAAAGATATTAATTTAATAAGTGTACATTTTGTATGGTTTACTATTTTGGTTTTTAATAATTTAAAAACTAAATTACATATGTATATGAATATAAATGCAAACTATTTACTAATTTAAAATGTAAAATCATCAACAAGATGTGGTTTTTCTAAATACAAATGTATATCACATTGTCCTTCAAACTCATTTTTATCGGGCCAATAGTTGTTATTAAATTCATTATTTAATTTATCAAAAAACTCTCGATCACTGTCTTTAACACTCTTATAAGAAACTTCAGAAATGAGATCATCTTCTTGGGGCAGCCGTTGATCGTCATCAATTATTTTATCCAAAAAAGAATCATCATATAAATTCATTTCGGACCAAATTTGTTGATCGCCTAAAAATAAATTGAAATTTTGAGTTAAAAATAATCGTTAAAAATTTGTTTATTATTTTCAGGGTGGACTTGGTTAATATTATGGCTACTTAGTCTAGGAAAATAAGGATGGGGTTTGATGTAAAATTTTAAATAGCATCAATACATAAGATGTAATAAATATACAGCGGGCGTCAAAAAGAAGTGTTGGAGTTTGTAATGTAGCATTGAAAATAGAAACGGTACACAGTATTACACTGGGGACATAAGCTGAGATTTCTTAAACTGCGTTATGTATTTATTTTTAAAAATTTGAATTGTAAATGGTATTCCCAATATCAAAATTTACTGCTTCCTCGGTTCTTTATGTTAAGGTGTGTTTTTTTCAACTCTTGGTTGACCATATGATCTCTGACGGCTGAATTGGAGCCACGACTTTCAAATTTTCTTTTATAAAAAGTTAGAAAAGTGAAAGAAATTGCTTACTAATTGAAATTGCATTACTAAATTATTTGAAAAGATTTCGAGCCGAAAAAGTTTTGAATCCGCTTATTGATTTTATTTAATTACCGTTAATACTTTTATTTTATGAAAAAAATTACAAAGAATATTCTTTCTGTTGTTTTAATATGATAAGGTGCATTTCATCTGAACTTACGTTACAGTAAACTAACTACAATTCAAACTGAATTTTAAATTTTGTTGGTATTATTTCACAAGTCCATCTATATACTTTGATATTTAAGACCCTTTTTAACCACCAAGAACAGATCGAATTGCAAATTAGCGAAATATTGCTCGAAATTTGGCCCAAATTGGTGGATTGTCCTAATTTATAAGGGGGTTCACAACTTTTTTTCTCAAAATCTTCTCAAAAACTAATTTTTTAGATAATTTAAACATTAGAAGACATTTCTTTTAATATCTGAAATTTGTATTTAAGTAAACTTGAAAGTCGGGCCTCTGATTCAGCTTTCAGGACCCATATGATCAATCAAGCTTCAAAAAAAAACAAATGTTAACATAAAAATTAAAGTAAAAAGTATACTTTTATATAAAGAATTTCATTGTAATACTGTGAATCGTTTCTATTATTTTTTCCAATGCCAAATTTTTTAAATACCAATAAAATACGATGAAGCAAAAAAAAACTTACAAACTCAATTCATCATAGGAAAGTAGACCTAAATAAATACCTTTTATTTAACATGCAAATCATCAAATTATAATAGGTTCTTTTTGAGAAAAATAAAGAATTCTACAATCTATAACTAAAAAAAATATGCATTTATGTGTAGTAGAATTAAAATTATGAAGTTTTAATTTATTTATGCATATATTCCAATGCTTTACCATTTTGCATTAAATGCCATGGTTGTATTTTTCAAACGGCTTACAGATTTTGCTACAAACCTTATTAATAACAACCTAAAAGAATAAAATTTTATTAATTTTAATTAGAGGGAAGGGTGTTCTTCACAAGTTATGCTATACGCACAATTGGGTCGAACGACGAATTTTTCGAAACGAATTTTCGTCGTCAGATATAGAACACACTAAATTATATGAAAATATGCACAATCAATGCGTATGACGAAATTCGTCGTCCGAACTGTGCGGTAGCCCGAATTTTCTGAAATTTGGCAGTTGTGATTACAGCTAATGACAATATTCGAAATTATATTCGAAAATTCGAAGTTATGTTCGAATAATTTTTTATGCTCTTAAAATAATCTCTGGGTCATAAAAACTAAAAACAAAATTTTCGAAAATTCCAACTTAGGTTCGAAAAAATTTTAAAACCATTAAAACCAGTACTGGTGGCTCAAATTGTCTGAAATTTGTCAGTTTGGAGTACACTCGATGACACTACAATGGTATGTTGGAATATTTAAAATTAAGTTCGAAAATTCGAAGTAATGTTCGAAAAATTTTTGAAGCTGTTAAATAAATCTCAAAATTGGGGATATTCACAAAAATATAATTTTAGTTCTTTTCGAGGCCAATTTCTTACATTTTCTAATTTCGAATAAATTTTAAAGCTTTTAAAATTATCTCAAAATCATGAAGATTCACAAAAATATCATTTTATACACATGAAATTCATTTTCGAAATATATAGGTCAGCGTTACCGTCGCGTGACTAAAGTCGCAATTTGACCCTTTTTCACGTGCCTTGGCTGTTACCCCTGTTAAAATGAACTAAATTTGCGCTTCTAGCCACTTTTTATCAGTTTTTGAATGAAACACATTTTGATTTTAAAAAAACACACCACCAAAAAGATTGGGATTCTTTTTGTCATTCCGTTTGTAACACATCGAAATATAGGTCATAGATACACAAAAGTATATTATATCTGAATCTTTTTTGATTTCAAATACGATCTAGCCATGTCCGTCTGTTTGTTGAAAGGATGATAGAGACCGAAGGAAAGGACTTAGACTGTTCATTCCCCGACAGCCGGTTCTACGTACCGGAATGAACCGAAATTTTTCGGCCAAGGGCTGTCAACCTCAGCAACAACTACACATTTTTACCAACGGAGCAGCATCTTCCGGCATTGCTGCTCCGTATCCTATTGGTCCGTGCCGGAATCGAATTAAATCCCGGACCATGGTTCTGTACAGTTTGCCAGAACCGGTTGCACCATATGTCCACCCAATTAAGGTGCAACACTTGTTTGGGCTGGTGTCACCTCAGAAACTGCTCTGGACTAAATCATCATCGGGAGTGGTCGGAGACTTTTGTCGCCCCATGCTGCCAACAACAGCGACGAAATTCATTGGCAGCATCGACATCGTCATCGTCGTCATCTTACGCCACAGATCGGGGGAAACTGACCTAGAGCTCTATAATGTCTACATTCCGCCAGTAGCCAGTTGTCCATCAGGCTACCGTCCCGACATTAGGACATTATTAGACGGCGATATGCGTCTAGTCATTGGGGACTTTAACGCGCATCATCAGCTCTGGCACTCTAGTCTAGGGGAAGACCAGAGAGGCGCGTCACTGGCGGATCAAATTGATGAATCCACCTTCTGCACAATAAATGATGATGCCCCCACACGGATTATGGGTAACTGCGCCAGCTCTCCAGACATCACAATAGCGAGCTCTGGTCTGATAAACTACGCAACGTGGAGAGCAGTAGTTTCTCTAGCCTCAGACCACTTACCCATAATCATTTGTCTGGATCGACCCAATGACTTTATCGTCTCTGAACGCCGTCTCTACATAAACCAAAAGAAAGCAGACTGGCCCGGCTTCAGAGAATTCACTGATCGCATCTTCAATGATCTTCCAGCTCCTAGCAACGTACACCAAGCAGAGAGCAAGTTCCGCGAAACCATCATCGCAGCAGTAGCCCGCTTTATTCCTGCTGGTCGACTATCCTTAGTACGACCGCACTTCCCAGCAGAGGCAGCGAGACTAGCAGATGAGCGCGATGACCTCCGAATTATCAACCCCGACGACCCACGTATTGTCCACGTACTGATATCAGCAGGTTGGTAAATGAGGACAAGCGGAATAAATGGTTAGATCATTTGAAGAACTGCAACTTGAGCTCAGGTGTTAGTAAGTTGTGGTCTACGGTTCGGTCTCTCTCCAACCCGACGAAGAAGGATGACAGGGTCGCGATTAAGTTTGCAGATACCACAATTTCCGACCCTGAACGGTGCTCGCGTGCATTTTGCCGACATTTTATTGTGCACCCAGAGAGAGATAAGGCGAAACGAAGTGTTGTTCGCAAACTTCACAACCTTCCAGTCTCGAACATTCCACAACCTTTCACCCCGTCTGAAGTGGCAGTGGCCATCAACGCAGCCAAACCATCTAAGGCGATTGGCCCCGACGGCATATCTGATGCTGAAACACCTTGGCGAACGGGGAGTCGAGTACTTGACAATGGTTTTTAACCTGTCAATGAGCAGCCTGATAATACCCGATGCCTGGAAAAAGGGTACAGTCATTCCGATACTGAAACCAGGGAAGAACGCTACAGAGGGTCAATCCTACAGGCCGATTTCCCTCCTGTCACCAGTCGCGAAGACTCTTGAGGCGCTCTCCTCCCCCTGCTGTCCTCCCATCTTACAGCAGCTCGCCACCAGCATGGATTCCGTAAGATGCACAGCACCACCTCAGCATTAACTGCCATAACCACTCAGATCTCACAAGGCTTAAACCAGCAGAGGCCTTGTGAAAGGACAATCCTAGTGGCGCTAGATTTATCGAAAGCCTTCGATACAGTCAGCCATGCCACACTCTTCCAGGACATCCTGCAGTCCACCATGCCCAACAACTTGAAGAGATGGATTGTAAATTATATGAGTGGCCGTCAGTCGTTCGTTGAGTTTAAAGACAAATGTTCCAAAACCCGTAGAGTTAAACAGGGAGTACCACAGGGCGGTGTCTTATCCCCCCTATTGTTTAATTTCTACCTCTCTAAACTCCCCACACCTCCACAAGGTGTGGAAGTGATATCATATGCGGACGACTGTACCATTATGGCGACGGGCCAAAACGTTGATGAGCTATGCGATCGAGTGAATGGTTATCTCGGAGAAATACACAACTTCTTCACTGGACGTAACCTGAAACTATCACCAGCGAAATCTTCAGCTACACTTTTCACCACCTGGACGAAGGAGGTAAACTTGAACTTAGGCGTCGTAGTCGATGGAAACCAAATTCGGACTGTGAACCATCCAAAGATTTTGGGGTCACCTTTGACAGCCTGTTCACAAATTCGCACAAATTGCGAAGTAGAAACAAGGTCCTCAAAGCGCTAGCCGGCAGCACCTGGGGAATGGACAAAGAAACCTTGTTGGCTACCTATAAAACTATTGGCCGGTCAGTGGTCAATTATGCTGCTCCAGTGTGGTCTCCATCGCTGAGTGATACCCTGTGGAGAAATATTCAAAGCTGCCAAAATGCCACCCTAAGGACTGTAACGGGCTGTTGGATGCTCCCCCGAGGCATGTCAGGAAGGAACTTCGTGTATACGAAGAGAGCATACGAAGTTATGTTCAGGATCCCTTAAATCGGACTTCGTATACAGCAGCTTTGAACGACATCCATAGAGACGCCATCAATACCGCGGTTTCAGGTTACCGCATGAATGTCGTTCTTGGAGGTCGCCCATAGCAGAAATAGAGAAGAACTGCGATCGGGAAGGAGCAACAGGCTCAACGCCTACTGGTCCCGCATAGGCCGTGCCGTCCCCAATATATGCCCATCTTGTGGACAGGACATAGGCAAATTACTTAATTAATTCACTGTACATAGAAATTTATTTTCCCTTTGAAACACTTAAGCAAAAATTGATCGCCCTTTTCAAATATATGCGATTTTTTGAAATTTGTTGAAAGCCGGTTGTTAAAAAAGTGATTCACATACATACATGTAAATGGTACATATATGTACATATTTTTATATTATTGAAATTTGTTGAAAGCCGGTTGTTAAAAAAAGTGATTCACATACATACATGTAAATGGTACATATATGTACATATTTTTATATTCAAAAATAACGAAACAAGAAATAAGAAAATTTTTAAATAATCAAATTAAACTCAAACTAATAGTGGTAATTTTGTATCAAGTGTGTAAAAGTTACGTTGTTTTTTAGGTCTAGTTAAATAATAATTTATTTTAGGGATGACTGGAAGAAATGACTTCAGATTCCAATCTGATTGGCTAAATAAATCTGAAATGATTGTCATATGCTTTAGGTATTCTATTTTCTTTTAATGTCCTTTTTCAATCAGAAAAGCCAATTTTATATAAAATGAAAAGTGAAGTTTTTAATATATTTCAAATATATTGTTAATCCAAAAGTTGCTCAGTCTTTTGAACCAAAGACATTATCCCTATTTTAAAAAAGATTTAAGTCATTCGACACAGATTTACAACAACTTGATAATGAATGGCGACAGCATGTGTAGGAACTTAACTCGTTCTTAAAACACTTTAGTTTTACAATTTTATTATTATACAAAAAACTTTTCCTGTTATTGTTTGATTTAAAAATATTTAATTTTTTCATTATAAATAAAATTCTTAAACAATTAACATTAATATTAAAATATAAAAAATTTAATTGTTCCTACATCTATTGGCGATCCTGCCTAACGAATAATTGTTTTTATATAATATTGCGGAACTAAATAACCATACATATTTGGTGTTTATAAACTATAAAATCAAATATATGTATATATATTAGCAAATCATTTTTAAACAATTAATGGATAACAAATTGCTATAATCTCTGGTGATAGTTTCAGGTTACGTCCAGTGAAGAAGTTGTGTATTTCTCCGAGATAACCATTCACTCGATCGCATAGCTCATCAACGTTTTGGCCCGTCGCCATAATGGTACAGTCGTCCGCATATGATATCACTTCCACACCTTGTGGAGGTGTGGGGAGTTTAGAGAGGTAGAAATTAAACAATAGGGGGATAAGACACCGCCCTGTGGTACTCCCTGTTTAACTCTACGGGTTTTGGAACGTTTGTCTCTAAACTCAACGAACGACTGACGGCCACTCAGATAATTTACAATCCATCTCTTCAAGTTGTTGGGCATGGTGGACTGCAGGATGTCCTGGAAGAGTGTTGCATGGCTGACTGTATCGAAGGCTTTCGATAAATCTAGCGCCACTAGGATTGTCCTTTCACAAGGCCTCTGCTGGTTTAAGCCTTGTGAGATCTGAGTGGTTATGGCGGTTAATGCTGAGGTGGTGCTGTGCATCTTACGGAATCCATGCTGGTGGCGAGCTGCTGTAAGATGGCAGGACAGCAGGGGGAGGAGGAGCGCCTCAAGAGTCTTCGCGACTGGTGACATGAGAGAAATCGGCCTGTAGGATTGACCCTCTGTCGCGTTCTTCCCTGGTTTCAGTATCGGGATGACTCTACCCTTTTTCCAGGCATCGGGTATTATCAGGCTGCTCATTGACAGGTTAAAAACCATTGTCAAGTACTCGACTCCCCATTCGCCAAGGTGTTTCAGCATCAGCATGGATATGCCGTCGGGGCCAATCGCCTTAGATGGTTTGGCTGCGTTGATGGCCACTGCCACTTCAGACGGGGTGAAAGGTTGTGGAATGTTCGAGACTGGAAGGTTGTGAAGTTTGCGAACAACACTTCGTTTCGCCTTATCTCTCTCTGGGTGCTCAATAAAAAGTCAGCAAAACGCACGCGAGCACCGTTCAGGGTCGGAAATTGTGGTATCTGCAAACTTAATCGCGACCCTGTCATCCGTCTTCGTCGGGTTGGAGAGAGACCGAACCGTAGACCACAACTTACTAACACCTGAGCTCAAGTTGCAGTTCTTCAAATGATCTAACCATTTATTCCGCTTGTCCTCATTTACCAACCTGCTGATATCATGATTCAGCTGGACAATACGTGGGTCGTCGGGGTTGATAATTCGGAGGTCATCGCGCTCATCTGCTAGTCTCGCTGCCTCTGCTGGGAAGTGCGGTCGCACTAAGGATAGTCGACCAGCAGGAATAAAGCGGGCTACTGCTGCGATGATGGTTTCGCGGAACTTGCTCTCTGCTTGGTGTACGTTGCTAGGAGCTGGAAGATCATTGAAGATGCGATCAGTGAATTCTCTGAAGCCGGGCCAGTCTGCTTTCTTTTGGTTTATGTAGAGACGGCGTTCAGAGACGATAAAGTCATTGGGTCGATCCAGACAAATGATTATGGGTAAGTAGTCTGAGGCTAGAGAAACAACTGCTCTCCACGTTGCGTAGTTTATCAGACCAGAGCTCGCTATTGTGATGTCTGCTTTCTTTTGGTTTATGTAGAGACGGCGTTCAGAGACGATAAAGTCATTGGGTCGATCCAGACAAATGATTATGGGTAAGTGGTCTGAGGCTAGAGAAACTACTGCTCTCCACGTTGCGTAGTTTATCAGACCAGAGCTCGCTATTGTGATGTCTGGAGAGCTGGCGCAGTTACCCATAATCCGTGTGGGGCATCATAATTTATTGTGCAGAAGGTGGATTCATCAATTTGGATGCGCGTTAAAGTCCCCAAGGACTAGACGCATATCGCCGTCTAATAATGTCCTAATGTCGGGACGGTAGCCTGATGGACAACTGGCTACTGGCGGAATGTAGACATAGAACTCTAGGTCGGTTTCCCCCGATCTGACTGCAATACCTTGGACTTCAAGGTATTGGTCCCTAGCGTTGAGATCAAGGGAAAGAGGTCTATACTGCACTGTGTTATGAATTATAAATGCAATGCCCCCACCGTTGCTTCTGGTGCGGTCTTTTCGGAGAACGTTGTAACCGTTACAACTGTGCAGACTGGAATTACTCGTCAGTTTTGTCTCATGGACCGTAGCGACCACGATGTTGTTTAGCTGCATAAATCTGGTTATCTCGGGTAATTTACTCTGGAGGCCATTGCAGTTAAACTGCAATATGGATATCACCCCAGGTCTCTGGACCGCAATCGATGGAGTCAGCGGCGAGGGTTGTTGTTGCTGCTGAAGATGTTGTCTTTGCTGCGGTTGTTGTGATTGCGATGGGGAGGGTAGAGGTGTGGCGTAAGATGACGACGATGACGATGTCGATGCTGCCAATGAATTTCGTCGCTGTTGTTGGCAGCATGGGACGACAAAAGTCTCCGACCACTCCCGATGATGATTTAGTCCAGAGCAGTTTCTGAGGTGACACCAGCCCAAACAAGTGTTGCACCTTAATTGGGTGGACATATGGTGCAACCAGTTCTGGCAAACTGTACAGAACCATGGTCCGGGATTTAGTTCGATTCCGGCACGGACCAATAGGATACGGAGCAGCAATGCCGGAAGATGTTGCTCCGTTGGTAAAAATGTGTAGTTGTTGCTGAGGTTGACAGCCCTTGGCCGAAAAATTTCGGGTCATTCCGGTACGTAGAACCGGCTGTCGGGGAATGGGTCAATAAAGTATTTTGCTTTTTTAGGTTTTTTGTTCATTTTTTTTAATATTGCTATAATATTATTTTTTAATATTTAATATTTTTATTACTCCTATATATTAGAATCACATTTTTTAGATATTTTCATTTATGTTTGAAAATAGGTTTTAATTTGCCATACGCTTTTTGACTTCAAAACATCTATTTTTATGTAATTTGAAGAATATATTTGAAATATATTAAAAATTTCACTTTTCATTTTATATAAAATTGGCTTTTCTGATTGAAATAGGACATTAAAAGAAACTAGAATACCTAAAGCATATGACAATCATTTCAGATTTATTTAGCCAATCAGATTGGAATCTGAAGTCATTTCTTCCAGTCATCCCTAAAATAAATTATTATTTAACTAGACCTAAAAAACAACGTAACTTTTACACACTTGATACAAAATTACCACTATTAGTTTGAGTTTAATTTGATTATTTAAAAATTTTCTTATTTCTTGTTTCGTTATTTTTGAATATAAAAATATGTACATATATGTACCATTTACATGTATGTATGTGAATCACTTTTTTTTACAACCGGCTTTCAACAAATTTCAAAAAATCGCATATATTAGAAAAGGACGGACACTTTTTGCTTAAGTGTTTCAAAGGGAAAAAAATTTTATGTACAGTGAATCAATAAAGTAATTTGCCTATGTAAAATTTTATAAATTTAAAAAAAAAACTTTATGTGAACAATTGTTTTTAGCAAAATAAAACAATTTGTTTATTGTATTTTTTTTAAAGCATATCTTATATTTTAATTTTCTACCATAAAAAGTAAAATCGTTATATTAATTAACGAAATTTTTGATAAAATGTGAACGTATTGTTAATTTTTTGGGTCAATAAAGTATTTTGCTTTTTTAGGTTTTTTGTTAATTTTTTTAATATTGCTGCATTATTTTATAATATTTAATATTTTTATTACTCCTATATATTAGAATAACATTTTTTAGATGTTTTAGTAGTGGAACGACTAAATTTGGACATTTCTTAACCGATTTATTATCCTATATACCTATCAGAATTTATCAATATTTAACTTAACATGAAATCAATCGTTTCTTTCATTAAATTTCGAAAATAATAAGTAATTTTGAATTGGATACATGATATATTAGATAATCAATGGATTTGGACCTAGAAAAAAAGTTTTGTGAGGTATAACTCTATATATTATAACAAAAATAATCCGGGTTTTTGGTCATTTTGTATTAATAAACAAAAACTACATTACGGAAACTCAATCTATTTGGGGAGTATTGTGTAAATTTTATTTAAAATATTATAATATTGATTCTTATTCAGAAATCTAACACTAAGTACCATCCTAGCCACTCTAAGTATGGGGACATCACCATATACCACTATAGAACTATTAAAATATGGATTTTCAACCTCATATTTTAAATTCTTTATTTTATGAATAAGATACAGTAGCAGTATTTGGATCTGGATAGTTATTCTTGATTTGGATTCTAAATATATATAAGTGTATGTATTAGGTGAAAAATATTGCTTTGTTGACGTTACCTCTATTTTAAAATATCTAAATTAGGTATTTTTCCTGTACTACACGACAGTTCACTTTACATTGGTTCCAAGCAATCTAATGTCTGTTTAGAGGTCTAAATTAAAACATAGTGTTCATCCTAGTTCGTATATAGATTTTGTAAAAGAAATAAATCAGGAGTTCAATAGTTTTCCTTGGATACAAGTCGCCTCCCTTTGGCAGTTAAAGATTTTGAAAGAGCACTCAGTGCGTTTTTTCTAATAATTCTTTGGATCATTTCATCTATTACTCTATTTTGTAATTTTTAATATTATTGATTAAACATTTCATAATTATATTTTATTGATTTACACTTCTAGAAATCTAAACTATTTTTTTATATCGAAATTGCCTCATCATTATCCTTTAAATATTTTAAGGCAAATAACATCTCATTTTCACCCAATGAGGATATGATTTTTGCAAATTGCAATTGAAAAATACTTAACACTCTTCCTTTTAAATTAAAAAATTATTTAAAAAACCCAATGTAATTAACCGGAGTTCACAATATGCAAAATACTTTATTGACATGCAAATTCTGATGAAAATAATAAAATGCAACAACAAATGCACCAAAGTTAGTATTTTAATATTTTTTCTAATTTTTCACATTTTACACAATCTCTATTTTTAATTGGAAAACATATATTTACTTTTTACCTGTTTATTCGAATTTTATTTATGAACAAAAAACAAAATTCTCTAAAAAAGGTAGGCAAAAAACTTATTTGATTCACTGTATGTGTGTGGATCGTTTTGTTTTAATAAAAAACACTGACTTATTATTCAAACAAGTGTGCAACCTGTTGCATATGCAAGAAAAGGACAGATATGTACGTATTGTAAAGCGAAAATAAATGAAAACCAAAACCAGTGTTTGAAAGAACAAATTTGATATAAAATAAGTAATACTTATGTAAATACAATGAGATTTTAAATTACACATAATTTACACATGAGATCAATTACACATGGGCTTCACATGGAAATAAAAATTACACACAATATGTGTAATTACACATGAAGTGGCAACACTGATGGAAACGGGGATAATTGTATAAGTACGGGGATAATTAAATATTTGTAGAAGTATTGACATTATTATTATTCAAATACTCTAAAATATTTTATTAAATTACATATTTATTTTAAATATGACCATGCAATTATGATGTTACATTAGAAAAAATACTAATATTACAATGCCTATTTAACTTTTTGTTGTGCGAAAAATATGTACATTTTGTTAAACATTACCATTATTTCCAGATATTTTTTCAATATTTGGTTGAAGCACCTTTCATTTTTATTACTTCCTGACAGCGACGATTCATATCAGGATACATGGTATTCAATTCCCTCGTCTGTGCGAATCTTGTGGGATCTATGAATCGTTTGTGCCATTTTTGAGCTGGGCACAAACTGAAAAACGTACTTTTAATATTGCATTTGTGGATTTTTTGGTATATACAAATGCTCTACCATTACTACTTTGTACTGTAACCTTTGTTTTGGATGACAGCTTCGCATCTACGACCCATACTTTCCACAAGTTTTTGGCATTTTGTTTTGGGTATGACATACCAACGGCTAACCACATAACTTTTTTTATAACTTTTTTTGGCGATTTCAACCTTGACTTCATTCCACAGGTTTTCACTAGGGTTTAAGTCAGGGCTCTGGGCTGGCCAATCTAATTTCCTTGTTTAATCGTCTACTGACAAGCCTGCTAGACATTTTCAAGCCAAAAGATTCATTAATATCAAACGCTATCTGTCGTGAAGACTTGAATGGATCAATTTTTGCCATTCTTACCATTGCTGCATCTGTACGCAAGTTTGTTTTTCTTGGCTTCCGACTTTTGCCCTTAATCAATATGATTTAATAGCATCGTAAATTTTTTCTTAAAACTTGCAGTTCTTTAGCAATTTCCGAGACTTTTCCCCATTTTCATGCATTTTCCATATGATCTGCCTCTCGTCGGTTGTTCTATGCTTGCCTTATCCCATTTCGAAACATTTTTCGTTATACTTTTTTTTAATTTTTTTTTAATCTTCGACCGAACCCGAATTTTGTTCGGTTTTCAAAGTTCGGTGAACACGAACTTTTTCTTAAAGGACAAACACATTAATGATTAAAAAGGAACAAATTTATAACATTTAAAACCAAAATATGAACATCCGGAAGATTTTTTGAAGAGAGTCTTTAATTAGCAATGGGTCAATTACCAACTAATTCCGAATTCCAGAGAGTGATAATTTTCTAATAACAAACCATTTTTGAGAAATGCATATATCTTCAAACTTTTATTTTTGGTTTTTAAAACAATTTATTGGCAGTGATATAATTCTTTGTAAGAGCACGAAGGAAAAAAACATGGTTGTGGTTAAAATTATTATTGTAGTCTAAACATATTATCGTTGTTGTAACAATTTTAAAATATATTATGATTAAATACCGTCAAAATATTTCATCATGATATTTTTGTATTTATCATAATATTGTTATACATGAATATATTATGATCCAAGGTGATCAAACTTTCGTTTTAAATATGTATCGAAATCAAAAGAATTTTACCGAATTAGTAAAATTACAGTTTCTAAAAAATAAAAAAATATATGTGTATACTTAACTTCTGAACTTTAGTCATTTTCTAAAGCGAACCTTTGGTCATGTCCAAATGTAAACCAATTTTGTCCATTTTGAATACAAATCAAACTACAACAATAGTTTAGATCCCATCGTTCTTTTAAGAGACTGACAGTCTGACTGACTGACATGTCTAGATCATTTGAGAATAAGGACCTAGAAAATTACAATGTTACAAATGAGATCAAAAATTTATAGTCGAAACTAGGTAAATAAAGATTTTATAAAAAGTTCGGCGTTCGGTGTTCGGTTAAAATTTCGCCGAACACCGAACATTGGCCAAACCGAAGTCCGAACCCGTACCCGAACGTTCGGTCGGACACTAATAATTACTCTAATAATAGTTTTTGTCCGTATATGATAACGCAAACATGTTGTCAGCTATGAAAAAAATTAGATCAATAATTCTTACAGTTTAGCTGCAGTTGCGATGTGAACTCTGCGGATTTCGGGAAAATCACATTTTTTGTAAATTTTAGATAATCCTTATTAATTCTTTACTGTTGCACATTTTAAACAAAGTATTTTCAGAGCATTTAAGACTAGATAACACAAAATATATATTCCAAATTTTATTAAAATCGGACATTCTTAACCCATAAAATTTGGAGTTTAAAAGTCAAATTTTGGGAAATATTATTTATTTGTTGGCCATGATTGATAAATATGACTTTATTTCTGAGTATAAAGTCTTGTTTTTAAAATAACAGCTATAAAAGTAAAAATTAACATTGGAAAAATTTAATCCCGAAGTTAAAAAAATCTTAAAAATTAACAAGTAAGAAGTTATAGCAGGCGAGGCCGACCATATAATACCCTACACCTGTATACGAATAAAATGTGATTTAGTTTTCATAATAAAGCATTTAAGTTGAATTGTACCTTGCCTCAGATATACTAAAGCCATTTACTGTTTAATAAAACTGTGGATATTAAAGTAAAATTTTGATGGGGGCTTTTTAGAGGGGCTAGGGTCAAATGAGACCCTATAATTATAAAGTTCATCAAGGTCATCAATACTAGTATAGAACTTGGTTTTGCAGCTTATTGTCGATATACGAGTATATTACACATTATTATGAACATAAAAGCCCTATTTGGCGGGTTCAGTTCTATGGGGCATACAATTTTTAATAGGCTTCGTGCCAAAATTTTATTGAATTATCTCCAAAATTGCGACCTGTAGTTGATTACAAGTTTTACAAGCTCTATTCGGGGGTTCAGTTGTATTGATGCTAGGTGAAATAATGGACCGATGTTAATCATTTTCAAAAGGCTTCGTCTACGGTATAATAGAAGATCATGTGCCAAATTTCATTGAATTATCTCCAAAATTGCGACCTGTAGTTTGATTACAATGTTTACCATTTTCTATAGGGTTCGTCCCTGGGATAATAGAAGATCATGTACCAAATTTCATTCAATTATCTTCAAAATTGCCTGTAGTTTCAGTAAATGATTCTGAGCCGATTTGTATACTTTAAGGTAGGTATAGGTCCAATATTATTGTGCGATACACCCACTAAAGTGGTGTAGGGTATAAAAACACTTAGAAATATAGGTGGCCGTGATGACAATCGCATTTCTACCTCAGAGGATCCTCATATTTTAAACCAACATTTTATATCAAATCAATCTAACGATTTTTGCCCTTAATTTCCATGTCTGACTCAGGTATTTTGTCGTTTAGTAGTTTTGACTCAGACGATTTGATTGAAGCTTTTGCTATTGACAATATACTCAAGAGGTTCGTGAGAATTCTATATCCATATTTGTTAACACTTACTGATAGACTAAGACTTGCTCTTAACAAGAATGGAGTTGGTGTGCTATTGTTTTGATAAAATTTACCACAATAATTTGATAAATAAAATTTATACACATTTTAATTACAGCCGTGCTTCTTGCAAAATGGTTCTAACTCGTTCGCCTAACCTATCATGTATTAATGATATACCTCAGTGTTAAGCAATGTTAATATACCAACCTTCTTATATGCAGATGATATTGTTTTACTTTTCTTAGTTGACCGCCAATTTATTGATTCCTTGAATGAACGTATTAATTATACGTTGACTATTACCGCTCATGGATCCTCTTGAATCCAAAGTGATCGGTTTTATGAGACTACTGTATTTTATTTGTTATTTGAACGTACACCGAAATTCTATTAAAGTAAAGTAAAAAAATTAAGAGCATATTTTGAGTTTTTACTGCATATTTTTAGCGCTTAAAAGAAAGTTTATTTTAAAACCATAAAATGAAGTGAATAGTTAAAAGTGATAAAATTGTCTTTGAAACTATTTATTGAAATGTGTTAGAGTCGAAAAAGTTTAGGAGCCATTAATAGATATCCAAAACTTACCAATTTTCAGAGTAATTTTTGGCCAATTTATCATCAAATTCTACAATACAGTTTGACAGAAAATATATTTTCCACTGAATATTCTATTTTTTGTGCGACTCTGTATGTCCACAACATATGCAAGAATTCAATATGGAAAAATTGGGGCCTGCAACTAGATATGGTAAATTGGATTCACACAACGGTTTTTTGCCGTAATCTACTATTACATTGTCTGGTTGGGGGCATTGAGAAAGGACATTTACAGAAAGTTGCTCATTTATTGAGTACGGCCTCAGATATCGTTTTTATCTCGTCACCTATAGAACATTTTGTAGAATTTGTGGCGGCTACCTTGGCGCGACAATTATGATATTAAGACTCTAGACTTCGGGGAAACACCCTTAATAGAATTTCAACTAGTGACGATTTGCTTGTTTATGTTTACAGTCAAGCTGATATCAGAGCATTAGCCTTCTCACACGGCACATTCGCACCTGGTTACAGAATGTAGGAATGCCCTTAGGAACATTATGAGACTGTCGTTAGATTGTGTAGGGTGCCAGGCACTGTAATATGCATGATAATAAGGCTGCGAACTAGTTAGACTACGTTCAAACCTTTAGGTATATATAGGGAAAGGATGATTTGTCACTATAGTAGCTTGATATTCGAGAGGAAAAGTGATATCATTAACCAGTACTGGAATAGTAGATTGGATTGTAGAGGCCCTCTCGCCAAATCTTGATATGTGTGCTAAAAATTACTTATAGGACTGGAAAGACGCAGTCATAAGGTTCTGACAGAGATTCTAACTTAACACTTGTCAGTTAGAACCTTTATCAGTAAGTGTGACCGCAGTATACCGGACTATTGATGTATACATGTATTAACACAATATATATTGATGAATATTTGAGTTGTTTTCGTTTCAGTTTTGTGCAACATTTTTAGAAATCCGGTTTTATCATTACAATAAGGAAACTGAAAATTATTCGAATTTCCATCATCTCATCTTCGCATAATCTGTAATAGTCCGGTACACCTCAGTCCCATTTACTGACAAAGGTTTTAACTGAGCATTGTCCAGTTAGAATCACTATCGGAGCCCTTAGACTGCGTCTGTCCAGTCCTACAAGTATTTTGGTAGCACCCATATCAAGTTTTGGCCACAGGGCCTTTGTTATTTTGCAATTCAAACTACTATACCAGGACTGGTTCGAATATCAACCTATTATAGTGACAAATGGGTGGTTTTACCATCCATTCCATGGTAGCACCCATATCAAGATTTGGCCACAGGGTCTTTGATATTTTGCAATTCAATCTACTATACCAGGAGTGGTTCGAATATCAACCTATTATAGTGACAAATGGGTGGTTTTACCATCCATTCCATGTCATCTATATCAAGGTTCGAACCTAATCTAGCTAGTTCGTCCGTAACCTCATTACCATGCACATTACAGTGCCCTGCCACCGAACACAATCTAATGCTCTATTCGCCTGACCTTAATAACCCAGATCCATACATCGAACACCAGGGGATTGCGGTACAACGTGTACATTGCGTCAGTCAACAGCTTACCTGCAGGTTATCACCCTGACCTCTTAGGAGGTGATAACCGTGTCGGAGGTGATAATCACGAGCTCTGACACTCGAATCTCGAGGATGCCCAGAGTGGTATAGCATTTGCGGAACAGATAGACAACTCCACGTTTTGCACAGTGAATGACGATGCCCCACCAGAATTATGGGTAGTTGCACGATCTCACCAGATATAGCGATTTGTAGTGCTGGTCTCTTAAACTATAGGTCCTGGTAACCTATAGTTTCACTGTCATCAGACCATCTACCCATAATTATTAAGCTTGACAAACCGATGAATTTTATTGTCTCTGAACGCCGGACTTATAAAAATCAAAAAAAGGTAGACTGGATAAACTTCAGAGGAATTTACACCCCCCTCACCTTCTGACGTGCGCTCCGCAGAAAGGGAATTCTGGAAAATCGTCCTCCCTGCCGCTACTCGTACAATACCTGCTGGTATAATCCCGCTTATAAGACTAAATTTCCCAGCAACAGCGGCGGAATTAGCAGATGAGCGAGACGAAATCATAAGAACCAACTTTAGCGATCCCACAATTTAACAGCTCAACCGGGAGATCAGCAAGTGTGTTAACGACTACAAGCGGGAAAAGTGGGTAAATTACCTAAAAACCTGTAACCAACCTCCAGATCCAGAAAACTGTGGTCTACTGTCTGATCTCTGTCGAATCCACCAAAATATGAGGATAGCGTCGCGATATTCTTCAAGTGAAACATCATATCCGACCCCAAGCGCTGCTCGAACTAGACAGAGACAAGGCGAAAGGAAGCATCGTAAGGAAGGTACACGATCTTCGAGTCAGTGATAAACCATATGTTTTTACTACGAGCGGGGTTACGAAGGTCATCAGAGATGCTAAGCCATTGAAAGCTATTGGCCCAGACGTTATATCCATGTTGATGCAGAAAAATTTGGATGAACCAGGAGTTGAGTACCTTACAAAAGTCCTCAATTTGTCATATCAACCCTTATAATACCCTAGATCTGGAAATTGGGTAGGGTTGTTCCCTTGCAGAAGCTAGGGAAAAGTGTTAATCAGGGAGAATCTTACAGGCCTATCTCCCTCCAGTCACCAATTGCCAATAACTGGAAGCACTACTCCTCCCGGAATTACAACAACACCTACATCCAGCATATCATCAGTATTATTCCGCGTAAAGCACAGTACAACAACAGCTTTAACCACCATCACCACACAAGTTTGCCACGGCCTTAATCAGGCCCGACCATGTCAACGAACGGTCCTCGTGGCACTCGACCTAACAAAGGCGTTTGATAGGTCAATCACGCCATTCTCTTCAGAGACATTCTAGCATCTAGTCTCTCTGACAACACCAATATATGGAATAATTTGTAACTATATATACAGTGTCTCTCATAAGTATTCGAATTTAGGTATAATATAAAAAGAAACCAAATTTAATAACATATTTTGTATGCAAAATTAATAAATTAATTTGTTAAATTCTTTAGACAGTCCTTAGCTTTAATATCACGCTTTTTAAAACTTTAAAAATTCACATTTACTTAAATTAATTTAGCTTTATTTAAAAAAGTCCATAAAATTACCTCACAAAAGTATACGATTTTTTTCTGTATTTTATATTTGACTGTATTATACGAAACACAAAAATTAGAATCGAATGATTTTTTTTGCTAAAAATTGTTTTAAGGGGTAACTATCAACTGAATGGAAATATATTTTTGGACCATTTGGTCCACAATTTTGGGGCATTTGTACCATCTTTTTATGTAATATCATTAAAATTGCTGTTTTTTTGGCAATATTTGTATTTTTTTTCTTCTTTTTCCCAGAGATAAAAACAAAATTTGTTATTGGAATTTAATATACCCCTTGGGGCATATAGTAGTATATTGGCGAAACTAATTGTCAAGGACCTAAGTCCCCTGTCAAAGACCTAACTGGTGAGAATGTATTAGTAGAAGCACAAAAATGAACACAGTTGTTCAAAAGGTACTAAATAAAAAATGTATTTTTTGGACGTTATTCTTTGTGTGTTTATAAATGAAACTTTTTATGGCAGTGATTGAAAATATTAGTTATAAATTTTTTGAAAAGATATTTTATCTCAAAACATATTATAAACACGTTTTTTTGTTATTATTTTCTGCACTAATGCAAAATGAAAAAAGTATGTAAAATACTTTTTTAATTTTCAATACTAAAATGTACAACTTTTCATTTTTCAATTTTAACTAAAATAAAATGTCAAAGAATAAAAAAAATATTTTTTTCGTTTGTAAAATATAAATTATTTCATTTATTTTATTTTTAAATAAATGAAAATTGTTGAAAAAAATAATAAACATTAAGTTTAAGTGATAAGAAAACCTAATAAGTGGTAATATCCTCACAATTTTGCGAAGAAAATTTGAAGTTTAGTGAGTGCGTTTAGTTCTCACAAGTTTGTTTTATTCTCTCAGAGCTCGTCTGTGTGAAGAGAATAAAAAATAAAAATACTCATACAATTGTATTAAATTCACATGTGAGAGAGTAATATTTCTTACTCTCAGTAACACTTCTATTTATTTTTCTATGACTTGGGGTATCTAAAAATAATATTTTTTATTACAAGAATCTGTATTTAAACGTTCCAAGATATATTATTGGAATCATTCTTCTATCGCTAATTCAATAATTTATAATACTAGGGTCAAATATTTTCGAGGAAACTTGTCTTCTATATATTGTTTTAGATATCAGCTGTTATACATTTTAAGTTTTCAATATATTGTGGAAGTTTATAACTCCAAAGCATGCCTCAAAGAAACGCCATTCAATATAGTGGAATCATTATTTTTATAACCAATGGCCTCTAAGCTGAATGTCACCATATCATTATGGTCTAACTCAAAAATATTGATATCTGTTTAAATATTATCTACTATGATCAAAATAAGCCCAAAATTTTTTACATACAGTGTTGTAATGGGCAACATAATCGTGAATGTTATGAGTAGTAAAAACTAAAATCATGTTCTGCAGTTGTACACCGCTACGATGTCTTGAAAATTTAAAATATATTAATGCTAATATCAACAATTATATATACTAGCCAACTTTGTTGGAAAATATCGATCCTAGTGGTACGAAAAGGGACTTAAGATCCAGATAATTCAATTAGAAACAGAAGAACGATACCAAAAATATATCATGGAATGCTTAAAAACAAATCCTTATAACAAAGATTATTATTTTTAGATACCTGAAGGAATTTATTAAATCCTAATATTAAATTTTGGTTTTATCTCTTGAAAAAGAGAAAAAATGCCAAATATGGTCAAAAATCGTAATTTAAATGATATTGTATGAAAAGATGGTACAATTGTCCCAAAATTGTGGACCAAATGGTCCAAAAATATATCCATTCGATTGATAGTTACCCCTTAAAACAATTTTTATTAAAAAAAACATTCAATTCTAATTTTTGTGTATCGTATAATATAGTCATATTTGAAATACAGAAAAAATTCGTATACTTTTGTGAGGTAATTTTATGGACTATTTTTAAATAAAGCTAAATTAATTTAAGTAAATGTGAATTTTTAATGTTTTAAAAAGCGTGATATCAAAGCTAAGGACTGTCTAGAGAATTTAACAAATTAATTTATTCATTTAGCATACAAAATATGTTATTAAATTCAGTTTTTTTTATATTATACCTAAATTCGAATACTTATGAGAGACACTGTACGTGTAATTTCAGGTGTCGCTGCTACAACAACCATAACCTATAATAGGCCTAACAACCAATGTGTAAATACAATTGACCATATCTGGTTGCAGACCCCAATTCTTCCCTATGGAATTTTTACATGTGTAGTAGGCATTGAGACCCTTTTTCACAAACTGCTACCAAGGAAGATCCCTTAATACTTAGCTCCTCTAGATAAACCTAATTCGACGCCATATAACTTTGGCAATCTTAAATTTTCTACCTTATACCTTCTGGTAAATAGTACCAGTTCCGTTTTACAAGTTAGTGTATTTCATTTTTTAATTTATCTCATTATTATCATTTACAATTCCTTTTGGTATATTCGAACTAAAATTTAACAAAGGATAAAAATTAGTAAGTAATGTATTTTGTGTTTTTAGATATTTTTATTTAGCACTGAGAAACATAAAGTTGAACCTAAGTAGTGAATAGTTCATGTTTCCAAAAATAATACAAAACCAAATGAGAGAATCGTTGTCGTTTAGTTTTGTTTTATTCACTGCAAACGTCAAAACTACGTTTGCTACCAAGAATTATATTATTGCTTTAACTACTGCTCCAAACAATTGTCTGAAATTGTAGCAGTAGCATTTGTTTTATAATCATACGTTTTTAAAACGATTGCTACTTATAAAAAAATAAATCTCAAATATAGCAGTAGTAATAAATCAGTAGCAGTAGAAATAGTTCTAAAAAACATAAACTACAATCGAAGTAGTAGCTTAAAAATATAAATAATTTTATTGCTACTTTTGAAAAGTAGCAATAGAAATCTTTGTTACTAGTTTATCGTTCTATTGCTACCAAATAATTGAGGTAGCAATAGAATAAAAATTGAGGTAGCAATAGAAAAAATAAAAAACTTCGACAACACATATACCAACGGGATATGTGTATTTGTTACATCCAGTCGCATTGAAAAATCGTTTCAATTTTACATGTTTACTTAAAAAGGCCTGTAGATGGTCTTCCGTCGAAGGCTTTTAATAAAATTTTTAGTCGAAGGATTTGTAAAATGTCCTTATAAGAAATTACATTTATAATCATATTGACTTATTCATTAGAACTTATAATAATTGCATTTTCATACAAAATTTAATACATTATCCTTTGATAAATATAAATGAATCCTTTTAGTAGTGGAAATAGAGTCCTTAAACAAATTCCAACTCTTATTTTGGAGATTTGTTGCTTTTATTTTTACTTTGTTAAGAAATTAACAAAGTTGTTCAATAACAGAATTGAACTATGCACACAAATAAAATAGAGAATTTTATTTCTACTTACGTGTTGGTTGGTGGGAATTGAAACACTTTTTTTGTTTTTTCAAATAATTGAAGCACCGGGAGTGCGTTTTTTTATTATTATTTTTTTTAATTTAAAAAACACCACTATGACCGGGAGTCGTTCGGTTTTGTTTTTTAATAAAAATTAGCCGATCTTCTTCGGCGCCAAGCCCGGCTTGCTCGTAACACTTCCTAAAACATTGCCTTTAGGAAGTGTTTGGAGACCTTCAGTCAAGGTCGGTAAGGCCGTCGTCGAAGTCGATAAGATCGTCATGAAGATCGATCAAATCGTCTTCAACGCGGCCTAACCGGACTTCGACATGCCGGCCTCCTTGCACTGGTGCAATTGTGGACCCTGTCAGCTGGCTGAGGGCTGAAACAATTTGATTGACCAGCCCCTGCGTTGAGGCTTGCGCTGCCGCATGCTGAGGAACGGCTATGGCTTGTGGTTGAAGTTGTTGGCGCTGTCGTTGTTGGGGTCGGGGCAGTTGCTGTTGGCGACGTTGTGGCTGCCGCTGAG
>NC_060952.1:60085553-60087384 GCF_022045245.1 Lucilia cuprina | reverse complement strand
TATAAATATAAATATAAATATAAATATAAATATAAATATAAATATAAATATTGTTGAAAATATTACTGTACACTATTTGTAAACCTAATACATAACATACTTTGAATTTATATCTATATTAGATCGTAGTTGGTGTTGTTATTTTGTATAATTATGAAAATTTTCTAATTTGTCATTCATCAATAAAACTTTAAATCGTACAGAAGTTTTTCGGTTTGTCTCTAAATTTTCTACATTTGGTAGCAGAGCAAGGTTGTTTAGCAAACGTTTTAGTATTTGAAAAATACAGAGTTTGCGAAATTTAAATAAGATGACATCGCCGTTTTTGTAAATTGAAAAACTAGATGAACGGAATTATGATTCCTGGCATGTACACATGAAGGGTGTATTGATTCACAATGGTTTGTGGACTTATGCCAATGGTCAGTTGGAATGCGAGTCTACATGGACTGCGGAACAAAAAGCAGTTTGGGTAACGAATGACGAAAAGGCGTTAGCAATTATAATTTTGAGCATCAAAGCATCTCAACTTAATTATGTTAAAAATTGCACGAAATCTGCTGATGCTTGGAACAAATTAGCTGAAGTTCATAAACCCAAAGGACCTATTCAGAAGGTAATGCTTTATAAACGTCTGATGAATCTAAAAATGGACGACAACGAGAACATGGTCCAGTATTTAAACAAATTCCAAGATATTATCGAAAGACTAGCTGATGTGGGCTTCGAGCTTCAAGATGAGTTAATAGTTATTGTGCTTTTGTCGAGTTTACCGAAGCTGTATGAACCGTTTATTATTGCGATGGAAACACGAGACAGTTTGCCATCATTTGGTGTTTTGAAGCTGAAATTGCTGGAGGAAGGTGATCGTAGAGGAAACATACAACAAGAGGCTGAAGCTGGTGGATTACAGCAAGCATACGCTGCACGTTCCAATAAGAAGACAAAGAACTGGAACGGAAAAGGTGCTAAAGAAAATAGAATTATCGCTGGTAAATGCTACAACTGTGGTCGCAAAGGTCACTATGCAAGGGAATGTCGAGATAAGAAATCAATGGATCAAAAGACATGTGCGTTGATTGCGGCAGCTAAGGGTTTTGAGCAGGATGTGTGGTATGTAGACAGTGGAGCAACATCCCACATGTGCAATGATAGTAAATTGTTCAAAAGTCTTGAGAGATGCGAAGAAAAGATTTTTCTTGCCGCCGATAAGTACATAACTGCTACTGGCAAAGGTGAAGTTATACTCAAAGCTGAATGCGAAATTCAACTCAAAAACGTCTTATTTGCTCCTGAATTGCATGGTAACTTTATTGAAACAAGACCCTTATGAGGCTTGGTATGGTAGAAAACCAAAAGTAAGCCATTTGAAAGTGTTTGGTTCCTGTGCAGTAGCTTTAAATAAACGTCCGAAGCCAAAGTTTGATGTTAAAGGAAACAGTATGTCATGGTCGGATATTCACAAGTTGCGAAGGCATACAGGTTGTATGATAAAGAATCACATAACATTGTTGAGAAGCGTGATGTAATATTTGAAGAAAATTCATTCGACAATGGTGCTGGTGGTGATTGTAATGCAGACAACAACAGTAACGATTATTTGGTTTATTTTACTGGTGAGAATTATTCCCAACAATTGCCTGGTCCAATTGATAAACAGCCGATCGAAGATGAATTTAATACTACTGAGGAAGGTGAATTTGATACTGCTGACGAAAATGATGAAGAAGAAGAATCTGAAGAAATTTTAATGAACAAGAATGTCAGAATGGGGGAAGTTCAGTCGCAGGAGGAGAATATTGATTTAGAAAGTCAGTTGCAACACAATATC
>NC_060952.1:60033732-60085453 GCF_022045245.1 Lucilia cuprina | reverse complement strand
GTAAATAATTCTGATCTGAAAGTGGATATTTAGCTACAATACTACCTGCTTCGCCCTTTGTTTTATTCCTTAGATGATATAACTTTTGAGCCTGTGTCAATCGAGGGTTATTACCATAAATAAAAGCCAAACATATCGCGGAATGATGGCCATTCCTCATAACCCCCATAAAATTCCTGAGTATCACAAGGAGGAACCTTTATACAAATCTTCGAATCATTAAATGTGACATTAATGGGATACATATTCGAAGTATTGAACAAAGTAGAGTTAGTCGGTTGATCGGGCCTTAGACCTTTATTACTAGAAGCTCTGTGCATCTTCAATTGGTCCATCATATTAGCCTTGGTACGTTGATATTCGTCCTTAACCGATCCAAATCTTACTTTTGCCGTGCATTTTTCGCTCTCAGGAATAATATTCTCATTAGTTAAAAATAAATCCTCAAAGGCTTTTCGAACTGATTGCCAGTCCTCTTCAAGGGACTGCAATTTCGTCTCGAGAAGTGACTCGGTTAAATTTTCCAATGGAGTTATATCAAACTTGGAACAAGATCCAACTAAATTATCGCATTCTAAAGCGAACTTGGCACATAATGTGGAGCCCATTATTGAAAAAGTTCAAATAAATTGTTTAAAATGGAAAATTAAAAGCCAAATGAGAAAAACTAATATCGAAAAAGCCAAATCAATGAAAAGAACAACTAACAAGTAGAACAGTAAGTGATCTACACTAATATTATCTAATTTGACCGTAAGTTGAAAAATATTGAGAAAAAAAATTCCGTATACAAGTCCTATAATGTACCTAATATACCGAATCTAATTGTGTAGAGTGACCGAAAAATATTTCTAAAAAGTTAAATAAAAAATCTTTTAATTGAAAAAATATTACAAAATAGTTCCGTTTACAGGTGCTATATTGTACCTAATATGCCGGATCTAACAGAGTAGGGTGACCGCTAATTCGCGAAAATATTTTTCCAAAAAGATTTTACTCGAAATTTAATTAAAAATTTAAGTCGATGTTATAATTAGTATTGAACTAATCAGACCGACTCACAATGTGTAGGGAACACACAAATTACAACAAACACAATAACGTATATATGTAATGTATGTTTGTATATATGTATATTTTGTCTCTTTGTTTTTACTTTCTTTTGTTATAGCTACGGTATAGCGTATAAAAAAAGAGAATATATTTTGTTATTTTAAGAGATAAAATAAACAAAAAAACCACCACCAAATTTACTGTGGTTCAAAAAAGACCATAAACAAATTCCAACTCTTATTTTGGAGATTTGTTGCTTTTGTTTTTACTTTGTTAAGAAATTAACAAAGTTGTTCAATAACAGAATTGAACTATGCACACAAATAAAATAGAGAATTTTATTTCTACTTACGTGTTGGTTGGTGGGAATTGAAACACTTTTTTTTTTGTTTTTTCAAGTAATTGAAGCACCGGGAGTGCGTTTTTTTATTATTATTTTTTTTTGAATTTAAAAAACACCACTATGACCGGGAGTCGTTCGGTTTTGTTTTTTAATAAAAATTAGCCGATCTTCTTCGGCGCCAAGCCCGGCTTGCTCGTAACACTTCCTAAAACATTGCCTTTAGAAGGTGTTTGGAGACCTTCAGTCAAGGTCGGTAAGGCCGTCGTCGAAGTCGATAAGATCGTCATGGAGATCGATCAAATCGTCTTCAACGCGGCCTAACCGGACTTCGACAGTCCTCCTAGAATATCTCTTGCGAAAAGGCAATGAGAAATTAATATCGCATCTTTTAAATATGTAAATATGTCTTTAGAACGTCCATAATTTTATCCCGCAGCTTGTGTTTTTTTCTAAATGACGTAATTTTTTTTCGTATTTTAATAAAAAAATATTTTTTATGCTACTAAAAATTTAAGTAGCATTGCTACCTAGAACTGCTACCTAAATTAAGTAGCAATCCTACCAAATTTCAGATTGTTGAAAAATGTAATAACATTTATTGCTACTTGAAAAAAATATTTAGTGCTACTATTTGAAGTATTCAACTGCTACATTAAAATATACCAATGACTCTACTAAAATTTTTATTTTTTTGCTACATCTATAACTACTGCTACCAAAATCTAAAGGCAGCAGTAGTAATAGTATATGATTTGCTGCTAGTTTTTAAACATTTTAAACCATAGAGTATATAGAGCGGAAACTCTGCTGTCAAGGACCTAAGTCTGTTGTCAAAAGCCTAAGTCGATTGAATGTAGTAGTAGATAAACTTATGATAGTATTAGTATATTCCCCATATTTTAAATAACCCAACAAACACATAATCAAACGTTTTAAAAATGTTATTAATTTTATTAAATATTAAACATTAACTGTTCTTTAAAAGAGAAACTGATTTAACGTTTACATTCGATTTACCCCCAATAACACAATTATTATTCTTATTCTTTATCTTAAGGTTAAATTGACAGTTTTCATACAAAAAATATTTTAATCGGCAGAATAACTTTCGGTTAAACGATAACCAGTTAACGGGGCTTAGTTTGATTTACAACCTTTCTAGATTTTACATGAACACTCTGTGTTTGCTAGGTAACGACATTTTAATTTATTATTCTGACATTTTCACCACAACAATTTTTTATTTATTTTTTAAATTTTACATAACTTCGGCAAAATAAACAGATGTACTAGGTGACCCAAATTCAAGAGAAAACACTCGTCATTCTTACGAGTATTTGGGTGTGGCGAGGTCGATATACCCTTGATTCATTCAGTAACCTATTCCTTTGACACCAACTCTTCCCTGTTTGCCAGGATAATTTGATGCCACGGGGCTAAGCTTCCATCTTTGTCTTGTCCCGGTTATTGGAGTATTCCATTTGGTATGTACGTGGTGGCTGCGGTTTAAACCTGGGAAGAGAAGATTGGTTAAAAGACTGGTGCACGGTAAAGTCTATAATTCGGGATAAGTTCGGTGCTATAGCTGAGATAACAGCATTGGAAATGAGTTGGTGTCAAATGTATATCATACGTTATGGATGTAGGGTTATACGGACCTTACTTACTCAGATGTTGGTCTCAATGAGTGTGTCGGTGTGCAGAGTTGAATGCTGATGTATGTAAAGTATCTTATAAATGTGATACCAATGAATTTGCCTTCCATGTCAGGGTATATTTAGGGTTTACTCTGTCCGTACCAGACCACAGTGTATCCACTGATTACATCTGTAGGTGCTATTGCCGAATCACACATTCGTTGTTGAAAACTAAAGTGATGTTTTTGCATCTCGGTAGTTAAGCAATGGTCAGAGATTAGGTAGCTCGAGTACATTAGTAAAGTTTAAGGAGCACAAAGTGGTGGTGGTGAGTCGTCTCAAAAGCTTACCCAGTGGTCTCATAAGGCCAATACGACAGGTGTAAAGCATATTCACTTATGTATTTGTTTTTTTCGGTAAACCCGGGAAGAGAAGATTGGTTAAAAGACTGGTGCACGGTAAAGTCTATAATTCGGGATAAGTTCGGTGCTATAGCTGAGATAACAGCATTGGAAATGAGTTGGTGTCAAATGTATATCATACGGGATGGATGTAGGGTTATACGGACCTTACTTACTCAGATGTTGGTCTCAATGAGTGTGTCGGTGTGTAGAGTTGAATGGTGATGTATGTAAAGTATCTTATAAATGTGACACCAATGAATTTGCCTTCCATGTCAGGGTATATTTAGGGTTTACTCTCTCCGTACCAGACCACAGTGTATCCACTGATTACATCTGTAGGTGTTATTGCCGAATCACACATTCGTTGTTGAAAACTAAAGTGATGTTTTTGCATCTCGGTAGTTAAGCAATGGTCAGAGATTAGGTAGCTCGAGTACATTAGTAAAGTTTAAGGAGCACAAAGTGGTGGTGGTGAGTCGTTTCAAAAGCTTACCCAGTGGTCTTATAAGGCCAATAAGACAAGTGTAGAGCATATTCACTTATGTATTTGTTTTTTTTCGGTAACAGCACCGAACTTACATAGAATAGATATTATTTTGTGTTTAAACCACAGCCATCCTGAAGGGACCACTGCAATAACCGGGACAAGACAAAAAATGAAAATCCCGACGAATACGGAAACATACGTTCATAATTTTGATATTTTATACAAAACTAAAAATATTTAATTTATTTACATTTAATTTGACAAATGACTGTGGGGAAATCTAACAGGTGGTATGTTGAATACACAGTACCCATATGTGTGAACAGCCTACTTTATGTTTTCAAAAAAATTTTGACAGGTTTCCCCTCTATGTTTTAAACTACAAACCCTACAAGCAAGAAGATACGAAAACGATACGAATTCGTATTGCTTAGAAGAAAAAAATTATTGCGGCAACATATTGCGTATTGCGGAAGATACCTCCTCGGGAGAGATTGTGCGGCCAGGGGGATACTTCTAAGCAATACGAAAGCAATACTCCTAGAAGACAAAAAAGAGACATTGCTAGATAACCAGCATGGTGAAAATAAGAAGATATCTTCAGATAATCGTCTGGAAGATATATTGGAGATATTCTCCTATTATCTTTAGGAAGAAAAGTATAAGAAATTAAAAAATTGGCAATTTGAATACCCTTTTTTAGTGTTAGCAATAAAATATTATAATATGGAAAATAAATTAATAAAAATATGCCAAATTAACGTTTCCCCAGCACAATTTTGTTTTACCCACAGGAAGATTCTTTTAATATTGATTTCTTTTAAGTAGTCTGAAAACCAAAACATCATGACTATCCATTTTTTATGTGAAAATAAAGATAAACTTACATTTTTCCAAGCATAAATTAAATTACCATTGTAATGATGTCGTCTTGATTTATCGCGTATTAACTTATTGTAGTAAGATTTATTTAAAAAAATTAGTTTTTTTCTTATTTTGAAAATATTTTGAAGTTTGAAAAAAATATTTTTATTGCTATAATATCATCTATGCGATAACATAACGATATCCTAAACGTATTGCGTAGGATGAAAATCCTCTTACAGAAATAAATACAACAATTTGGCAACAAAAAATACTTTACAAAATCAAAAAAATATTAATTTATATATTTTTATTGTTTATTGCCAATTTTACTTTTAAATATTAACATTGCGATATCAAAAAAATATTGCTTGGGTGATTTTCTTCCAAATTTAAAAAAATTTAATATTGCTTTGATATCTTCTATGGACGATATCTTCCAAATGTTTGTAGGGAAAGTAGTTACTTTTCGTTACTACAGCTACTTATCTAGTTATTTAAACACTGATTTTAACAAACTTCGTTATTGGTGCACAAAATTTCGTTGAATTATCATTAAATTAATTCGAATTATCTTTAAATGCATACTTTTTAATATTGTTTTTTTGCAGACGTGGTTTGCCTTTATTTAATAAGTACTAGTAGTAGTTTTAATAAATTCTAAAATAAAAAATTATATTTTCAGCGTTTCCTATCGAGTTGCACCGCCTCCCCATTCAAAAGCCACTCAAATTGGTGCTGAACTTGTGGGAGCTGCTATGTGGTGGTGGGTTCTTTGGCACTTGTGGCATGAATACGAACATATTACTGTAAGTTTCTAAAACATATAAAAGCAGAATCAAAATGCTTAATTTTTTTGTTTTATTAAAATTTTATTAACAAATATTTAAATGTATGGCTTAGAATGTACTAATATACAGTAAATCAATTTGCCTATGTAAAATTTTCAAAATTTTAAGAAAAAACTTAAGCTGAACAATTATTTTTAGAATAATTTATCAATTTGTTTATTTTACTTTTTTTAAATTTTCTACGAGATTTTTGATTAAACGTGAATATATTGTTAATTTTTTTTATAAAATTTGAAATCTTTATTATTCCTATGTATTTAAATTGTAGAAAATTTAGAGACAGTCCGAAAAACTTTTGAATGATTTAAAGTTTTATTGATGAATGACAAATTAGAAAATTTTCATAATTATACAAAATAAGAAAACCAACTACGATATGTAATATAAATATAAATTCAAAGTATGTTATGTATTAGGTTTACAAATAGTGTACAGTAATATTTTCAACACTCCTTCTCAAACCTAATACTAACCATATATATTATCCCATGTTATAAGTTTAATTAATGTTTATTAGTTCGATAAACTTCATGTGTTTAATCTTATTTAGATTTTTTGTAAATATATCAGCTATCATGTTGTCTGTACAAAGATACTTAAGATTGATTTGCTTCTTTTTTATAAGTTCCCACACATGATGGTACTTGATACTTCTGTTGTGAAAAACATCGTTTGAAGCCAATTTTAGAGCTCCCTGATTATTCACGTTTAGTATGACACTCTTGAGTTCAAATAAAAATCTCTTTAAGTAAACCGCCTTAGTACTACTTAATGCCACCAAACTTTGTTTTTTTATTCCCATGAAATCAAGCAGTTTCCGTAGTAAAATACAAACCCAGTATATGATTTTCTATCTAGGGCATTTCCGCCCCAATCTGCTTTTACATATTTGGTCAATTTTGGCTGACTGCATTTGTAATTGAGCTTGAATTCAACAGTTCTGGAGAAATACCTTAGGATATTCATGGCCGCGTTCATGTGTTAACTATGGGATCAGTATTTCTCTGTGATAACTTTGCAACTGAATATAATATATCAGGAAAATTTGTGATTGCTAAATATATTAATTCTCCCATTATTGTCTGGTATGACGTGACATCTGCTTTTACATAATTATTTGAACAAGATACTTAAAATCCAAGATCAAGAGGAACAGCGACTTTCTTACATTGTTCCATGTTATATTTCTTCAACAATGCTTTTATATACTGGACGCTACTCACGGTTAAATCTCCTGTTTCACCATTTCTGTTGATCTTCATACCTAAAAAGTGCTGAACTTTGCCTTACGTCAAATTCATTTGATATTGCCAATTTAATTTGCTGACTACTGTTAGCTCTCTACATCCAATGAGAATGTCATCTACGTACACAGCTAGTAACACAAGCTCATCATTAACTGTATATTTATACAAGCATAGTTCGTTTTCACAGCTTGAGAAACCAATCTTCTTCAAACATGAGTCAAGTTTAGCGTTCCACTGACGGCCAGACTAGTTAAGACCATATAGGGACTTTCGAAACTGCAACACCTTATTTGGATGATTTTTATCAACATATTTTGCTGCTTATATACACCTCGTTGAGATCACCATTTAAGTAAGCTGTTTTTCTTCAATGCATTAAATCCGACCTTCATAGCATTTTCCATTCAGCAGACTTATCACAAGATATTGCTTCTTCAAGAGTTTGAGGAACGAAATTCACATTTGTTGGTAAACCATTTACAATGTTATATTGCTTCTTTAGTCTTCCTTAGTTGCCATCTCGAATAATTTTGGGTCGACCTCTTCCTCTTTTTGGTACTTCTTGACTTACATTTTCGGCATTAGATTGTTGCTGTTGAATTGACTGAATTCCCCCATTTTTACATTCTTGTTCATTAAAATTTCTTCAGATTCTTCTTCATCATCATCGTCAGCAGTATCAAATTCACCTTCTTCAGTAGTATTAAATTCATCTTCGATCGGCTGTTCCTCAGTTGGACCAGGCAATTCTATGGAATAATTCTCACCAGTAAAATAAACCAAATAATCGTTACTGCTGTTGTCTGCATTGCAATCACAACCAGCGCCATTCTCGAATGAATTTTCTTCAAATATTACATCTCGCTTCTCAACAATGTTATGTGATTTTTTATCATACAAGTATGCCTTCGCAACTTGTGAATATCCGACCATGACATACTGTTTTCCTTTAACATCAAACTTTGGCTTCGGACGTTTATTTAAAGTTGCACAGGAACCAAACACTTTCAAATGTCTTACTTTTGGTTTTCTACCATACCAAGCCTCATAAGGGTTCTTGTTTGACAGGACTTTATTTGTCGAACGATTTCGTAAGTAAACAGTTGTTGCAACCGCTTCAGCCCACTAATTTTTGTTCAATTGGGCATGTATAAACATAGATCGGGACATCTCCACTAATGTGCGGTTTACACGCTCGGCAACACCGTTTTGTTGCGGTGCGTAAGCAACTGTTTGACGTTCAACTTGCTGTTTAAAAATTTTAAACTTATCAAATACTTCATTCTTTGACTTCATGAAGAATGCAAATACCAGCCTTGTTTTCACATCAATAAAAGTGACAATTGATGCTACGTCTATCGGACCACACACATCCGAATGGATTAGCTCCAACACACATTCAGAACGGCGTTCAGTTGCTTTAGGAAATGGCATAACATAGATCTTGCTTACCATACATGTCTTGCAATTATGCTCTTTTGCTTGCTTTGAAATCTTCACGCCACTTACAAGATCTTTTTTGGACATTTCTTCCAAATCTTTAAAATTTAAGTGCCCATATCAGCAGTGCCATAACACGTCGTTTAGATTCTTGACACAAAACAAATAAATTCTCCTTTTTGATTGCTCGACAATGCGACGACATGTATTTTACATATGTACTGTCACTTTTTTATCCATATGTAACTCCAAATGTATGTCAAAATTGTTATTTTACATACGATTAAAAATTTTTGCTATCACACCTGTCTGTTTTTTCCATATCACATAACCTATAAATGTAATCAAAGCTGTCTTTTTAATGGGTAAAAATTGATAAAATTATAAATTTGATTATTAAAAATTAAAAATACTTACTTTTTCATGTTCTTTATTAATTTTCTTAAATTGTATTTCAAAAAACAGCTGTTTTGTTTATGTTTTTCACGCGAAAATAGAGCACGCTCTAATCGAAAGATTTACATACAGTGTCTCTCATAAGTATTCGAATTTAGGTATAATAAGAAAAGAAGCCAAATTTAATAACATATTTTGTATGCAAAATTAATAAATTACTTTTTTAAATTGTCTAGACAGTCCTTAGCTTTGATATCACGCTTATTAAAACTTTAAAAATTCACATTTACTTAAATTAATTTAGCTTTATTTAAAAAAAGTCCATAAAATTACCTCACAAAAGTATACGAATTTTTTCTGTACTTTATATTTGACTATATTATACGAAACACAAAAATTAGAATCGAATGTTTTTTTTGCTAAAAATTGTTTTAATGGGTAACTATCAACCGAATGGATATATTTTTGGACCATTTGGTCCACAGTTTTGGGACATTTGTACCATCTTTTCATGTAATATCATTAAAATGGCGATTTTTATTTTCTTCACTTTTTTCCCAGAGATAAAACCAAAATTTGTTATTGGGATTTAATATACCTCTTGGGGTATCTAAAAATAATAGTTTTTTGTTACAAGAATCAGTATTTAAACGTTCCAAGATATATTATTGGAATCATTCTTCTATCGCTTATTCAATTTATTGGAACTCAAGTATTTTTTTATAATACTAGGGTCAAAATTTTTCGGGGAAACTTGTCTTCTATATATTGTTTTAGATATCAGCTGTTATACGTTTTTTATTAATATATTGTGGAAGTGTACAACTCCAAAGCATGCCTCGAAGAAACACCATTCAATATAGTGGAATCATTCTTTTCATAACAAATGGCCTCTAGGTTGAATGTTACCATATCATTATGGTCTGACTCAAAAATATTGATATCTGTTTAAATATTATCTACTTTGATCAAAATAAACCCAAAATTTTGAACATACACTGTTGTTGTAATGTTCAACATAATCATGAATGTTATGAGCAGTGTTTGAAAAACTAGACTACAAGTAGCAGTAGCAATGAAAAAATACTATTTTTTAATTTAAAAATGCGTCAAAACTACCAGTCTATCACTTTCTATTACTACTGCTACCATAAAATTTTGGTAGCAATAGTTGAAGTAGTAGCCTAAAAACGAAAAATGAAAAATATTATTTTATTGCTACATTTTTATTGCTCCTTTTCAAGTAGCAATTGAATTTATCAATTGGTAGTAATATATATTTCTACTTATGTTGTCAGATAATATTTTTTTTGCTACCAAATTTGAAGTAGCAATGCTACTTTGAATAAGTAGCAATACTATTTATTTAAAGATTGGTAGCAATGCTACTTAAATATTGTTAGTAAAAAATAAAATCGTTCATAAAAACAAAACAAATAAAGAAAAACACAGATATAAACGTTGTATGTTGTTATGATTTTCAATAGTTTTTTTCTTATTATTTGCATTAAGGTGGCCCTTCGTATAGAGAAAAAATAAGGTACTGTCGTTCCCACCGAAAGTGAAACTGTAGTTCATTCTCGGTGAGCAGTGTCAAAGAATAAAAAGGTCGTTCTGATATCATATGAAAGGTAATTGAGACACGCTTTCAATAGCATTTTAGAATTTTGCGAATATCAAAAATATTGAAAATCTTTAAATGTTTCTGAAAAATTTCACCTTTTTTCTATTTTTACATAGATTTATGTAATATATGTACATAATTATCTGACATTAATCTATGTATATAAAATTCTAACGTTACTGACTGACTGACTGATTCATCATCGCACAGCCTAAACAGTTAGAGCTAAAGAGCTGAAATTTGGACAGGGGGCAGGTCTCCCACCAAATAGATCCACTAAGACGGGATTTTTGGAAATTCGAATGTTTAGGGGGTAAAAAAGGGTAAAAACGGGTAAAATCGGTAACCTCGTATCTTTTAAACCAGTGAACATTCAAACAATATTTTTGACTCCTTCATAACTTGACGAAATAAAAATATAAATTTAGTACATTTTGGTTATTCGGATGTTTAAGGGGTGAAAATTGTACCTATTTTTGGTACTTTTTTCATAAAACATTGATTTTGGTTTATTAACTTATACATATAAATACGTAATAACGGGCTCCCACTACGATGTTGCAACATTTTGGAAAAGAATTTTTATTTCGTTAATGAAATTAAGCATGTAGAGCCCGGAGTAAATGAGAATCTATAAAAGGGGACTTTTTGGTACTTTTTTGTTCTTCAAAAGGTACTTTTTGAATTTCCTATAATATTGAACCTAGAAACATGAAATTAAGTATGTAGAGCCCGGAGTAAATGAGAATCTATAAAAGGGGACTTTTTGGTACTTTTTCGTTCTTCAAAAGGTACTTTTTTAATTTCCTATAATATTGAACCTAGAAACATGAAATTAAGTATGTAGAGGATGGATTAAGTGAGAACCTATAAAAGGGGACTTTTTCGTACTTTTTGAGTTTTCTATAAAATTTAACCTAGAAACATGAAATTAAGCATGTAGAGCCCGGAGTAAATTAGAATCTATAAAAGGGGACTTTTCGTTCATCAAAAGGTACTTTTTGAATTTTTTATAATATTGAACCTAGAAACATGAAATTAAGTATGTAGAGCATGGATTAAGTGAGAACATATAAAAGGGGACTTTTTGAAACCTTTTCGTTCTTCAAAAGGTATTTTTTGGATTTTTATATAATATTGAACCTAGAAACATGAAATTAAGCATGTAGAGCCCGGATTAAGTGAGGACCTATAAAAGGGGACTTTTTGGTACTTTTTCGTTCTTTAAAAGGTACATTTAAAATTTTCTATAATATTGAACCTAGAAACATGAAATTAAGCGTTTAGAGCCTGGATTAAGTGAGAACCTATAAAAGTACCTTTTTCGTTCTTCAAAAGGTACTTTTTGTGTTTTTTATAATATTGATCCTAGAAACATGAAATTAAGCATGTGGAGCCCGGAGTTAATTAGAATCTTTAAAAGCAATCAGGGACTTGAGGAAATGAAAATTTAAACTGGAATATTTTCTGATACTTTTCTATAATATTGAACTTAGGAACATGAAATTAAATAAAATAGGTCCTTTGGTACTTTTTCGTACTTCACTGGTACTTTTAGAGCTTTCTAAAATATTGAATATATAAACTTAAAATTAAACACGCAGTATTCCAATTGAACGAAAATTGAAAAAGCATACTCTGGTACTTTTTTGTTCTTTTACTAATACTTTTAGAATTTTCTATAATATTGAACCTAAAAACATTAAATTGGACATGTAGCTTCCTGATTGTATAAAAATCTTTATGCGATTTTTTTGGTATCTGGTTGAAAATTAAACATGCGTCATCCTGATTTAATGAAAATATATAAAAAGGCACTGTCTGGTACTTTTTCGTTCTTCAAATGTTTTTTCTAATTTTCTGTAATATTAAGACTAGAATCATAAAATCAAACTTAAAGAGTTCTCTAAAAGGGGAATTTTTGATATTGCAGATATATATACATTTACAATAATGATATTTATTTTATTCCATTACGATGAGGGTAGCGAAGCACACTGGGTATAGCTAGTATTATCATAAACTTCGTTAAATTTCAACTAGACTTTACTATATTTTCTACAACTTCACATAGCGTCTTTTTGCAATTTGTTGCATTTAAACAAAATTTTTTCCCAGAGTTCAATTCTATTCCCTTACAAATGGGATCAATTAAGTTTCTCATGTTAGGTGAGTTTAAAAAATTAAAGGACGCCGCATCTTCAGTCACTAAGCCAATGTATGATTTTATTAGGAGTTTCTTGTTTATATCACATTTAATATTTTTGGTTTTATATTTGGAAATAGAAACTTGTGCTTTTTGTGCATTTTCTTTATTTATTTCATTTCTGATTACTATTTTATGCACTTTTTCTACATGTTTCTTTAAATTAAATTTTCTTTCTGTTGTAAATGGTTTGTTGCAATGTTTGCATATCGCTATCTCATCTCTTTTTTCAAAATGTTTCTGGAAATTCATTACACTTTTTCTTGGCATTTTAAATAGCGAATAAATTTATTTTCTTTACAATCACTCTTTCTCCACGATCTCTTTTTTTTCACAATCACTTTTTGATATAAAAATGTTATTTAATTTTAATAAAATTGTCTATTTTTGTAACAAAACAAAGTTGCCAAAGACGAATTTTGTAAATTCGAGATTATTTTAAATTACTAAAGAATTTTTAGAGTGTCAAACACAATAATGCTCGGCATTGGTTAAAAATTTAAGAAGAGTATTAAATGTCAATTCAAAATTTAAAGAAGTTTAAAAAAATTTTTTAAATTTCGTTGCAAAATCCACTAGAAAAGCAACAGAATCAAACAGAAAAGACAAAAATTCTATGTTGGTAATAAACATGAACATAACTGTTATTATTTGTGTATTATAAAAATCTTCTTAGTTTCAATTTTATTACAATTAAAATATGCACCAAATTTTTCATGTTCACGCCTTATTTCCCAATTTTTTGTTTTTATTTTGCACGAAAATTAGGTTAAATTTTATATCGTCTTTTTCAAAATTATTAAATTATAACTATAAAAAATTACACTTACATTTTCCTATTATGTGTGCCAACACTTGAAAACATTTCTATGTATTTTCATTTGTATAAACAAAATGCTCCTGTATGTTTATTTTTTAACAACTATATTGCTACCATAAAATTATTTCTATTGCTACTTTAGTAGTTTTCTATTGCTACTTCTATAAATTTCTATTGCTACCACCACAACTTTATATTGCTACTTCTATAAATTTCTATTGCTATCTTCAGTAGCAATAGTTAATTTTTTTAAACTATTACTTCAGTTGTAGTTTATTTTATACTACTACTACCAAAGGTAGCAATAGTTATAGAAAAAAAAAAAATAAAATTTAACTATTGCTTCCGCTACCGGAAATTCTTTGGAGAAGTAGTTATAGCAATAGAAAAATACTTAGTAGTTAAGGTAGTTTTTTAAACACTCGTTATGAGTAGTAAAAACTAAAAATACTGTATAGGATGACGTTTTATTAAGGCATGTTTTGGAGTTGTATACCGCTACGATGTCTTGAAAATTTAAAATATATTAATGTTTAAAAACAGATACTTATAACAAAAATTATTATTTTTAGATACCTCAAGGAATCTATTAAATCCCAATATTTAATTTTGGTTTTATCTCTTGAAAAAGAGAAAAAATGGCAAATATTGTTAAAAATCGTAATATTAATGATATTATATGAAAAGACGGTACAAATGCCCCAAATTCTGGGCCAAATAGGCCAAAAATAAATTATTTCGTTTGATAGTAACCTCTTAAAACAATTTTAAGTAAAAAGTCCATTCGATTCTAATTTTTATGTTTCGTAAAATATGGTCAACATGAAATACAGGAAAAATTCGAATTGTGAAGTAATTTTATAGACCTTTTTTAAAAGAAGTTAAATTAATTTAAGTAAATGTGAATTTTTAAAGATTTATAAAGCGTGATATCAAAGCTAAGGACTGTCTAGATTTATTTAACAAATAATTTTATTAATTTTAATACAAAATATGTAATTAAATTTGGTTTTTTTTCATATTATACCTGAATTCGAATACTTATGAGAGACACTGTATGTATTTCCACATGTGTTTTACATATGCAAAGTTTCATATGTATCAGACGATATGTACAACTTTTACAGATGGAAATTTTGACAGTACATACAGTGTCTCTCATAAGTATTCGAATTTAGGTATAATATGAAAAGAAACCAAATTTAATAACATATTTTGTATGCAAAATTAATAAATTAATTTGTTAAATTGTCTAGACAGTCCTTAGCTTTGATATCACGCTTTTTAAAACATTAAAAATTCATATTTACTTAAATTAATTAACCTTTTTTTAAAAAAAGTCTACAAAATTACTTCACAAATGTATTCGAATTTTTCCTGTTTTTCATATTTGACCATATTTTACGAAACATAAAAATTAGAATCGAATGGTCTTTTTGCTTAAAATTGTTTTAAGAGGTTACTATCAACTGAAAGGATATATTTTTGGCAAATTTGGCCCACAATTTTGTGGCATTTGTACCATCATTTCATATAAAATCATTAAAATTACGATTTTTGACCAATTTTGCCATTTTTTTCTCTTTTTCCAGAGGTAAAACCAAAATTTAACATTGGTGTTTAATAGATTCCTTGAGGTGTCTGAAAATAATAATTTTTGTTATAAGGATCTGTTTTTAAACATTCCAAGATATATTTTTGGTATCGTTCTTACGTTTCTAATTAAATTATCTGGATCTTAACACCCTTTTCGTACCACTAGGATCGATATTTTCCGACAAAGTTGGCTAGTATATATTATTGTAGATATAAGCACTAATATATTTTTTTTAAATTTTCAAGACATTGTAGCGGTATTTTAGTTGTTACTACTCATAACATTCATGATTATGTTGCCCATTACAACAACACTATGTTCAAAATTTTGGCTTTATTTTGATCATAGTAGATAATATTTAAACAGATATCAATATTTTTGAGTTAGACCATAATTATATGGTGGCATTCTGCCTAGAGGCCATTTATTATAAAAAGAATGATTCCACTATATTGAATGGCGTTTCTTCGAGGCATGCTTTGGAGTTGTACACTTACACAATATATTAAAAACTTAATAAAACGTATAACAGCTGATATTTAAAACAATATATAGAAGACAAGTTTCCTCCAAAAATTGTGACCCTAGTATTATAAAAATATACTTGAGTTCCAATAAATTGAATTAGCGATAGAAGAATGATTCGAATAACATATCTTGGAACGTTTAAATACAGATTCTTGTGACAAAAAATATTGTTTTTAGATACCCCAAGGGGTATATTAAATTCCAATAACAAATTTTGGTTTTATCTCTGGGAAAAAGGAGAAAAAATACAAATATTGCCAAAAACTGTCATTTTAATGATATTACATAAAAATATGGTACAAATGCCCCAAAATTGTGGACCAAATGGTTCAAAAATATATCCATTCGGTTGATAGTTACCCATTAAAACAATTTTTAGCAAAAAACATTCGATTCTAATTTTTGTGTTTCGTACAATATAATCAAATATGAAATACAGAAAAAATTCGTATACTTTTGTGAGGTGATTTTATGGACTTTTTTTTAAATAAATCTAAATTTATTTAAGTAAATGTGAATTTTTAAAGTTTTAAAAAGCGTGATATCGAAGCTAAGGAATGTCTAGACAATTTAACAAATTTATTTATTAATTTTGCATACAAAATATGTTATTAAATTTGGTTTCTTTTCATATTATACCTAAATTCGAATACTTATGAGAGACAGTGTATGTAAAATACATATCGTCTAATAGTACCTTTATCGGCGGCAAGAAAAATATTTTCTTCGCATCTCTCAAGATTTTTTAACAATTTACTGTCATTGCTAATGTGGGATGTTGCTCCACAGTCTACATACCACACATCCTGCTCAAAATCCTTAGCTGCCGCAATCAACTCACATGTCTTTTGATCCATTGATTTCTTATCTCGACATTCCCTTGCATAGTGACCTTTGCGACCACAGTTGTAGAATTTACCAGCGAATATTATATTTTCTTTAGCACCTTATCCGTTCCAGTTCTTTGTCTTCTTATTGGAACGTGCAGCGTATGCTTGCTGTGATCCACCAACTTTGGGCTCTTGCTGTATGTTTTCTATACGATCACCTTCCTCCAGCAATTCTAGCTTCAAAACACCAAATGATGATGTCTCGTGTTTCCATCGCTATAATGAACGGTTCATACAGCTTCGGTAAACTCGACAAAAGCACAATAACTATTAACTCATCTTGAAGCTCGAAGTCCACATCAACAAGTCTTTCGATAATCTCTTGGAATTTGTTTAAATACTGGTCCATGTTCTCGTTTTCGTCCATTTTTAGATTCATCAGACGTTTATAAAGCATTGCCTTCTGAATAGGTCCTTTGGGTTTATGAACTTCATTGGCTAATTCATAACTTAACGAAAAAATAAAAATACGAATTTAGTATTTTTTGGATATTCGGACGCTTAAAGGGTGAAAAATGTACTTACTTTTGGTACTTTTTGCATAAATTTCTATAATATTGAACCTAGAAATATGAAATTAAGCATGTATGGCCTGAAAAGGTGAGATCCCATAAAAGGGGTGTTTTTGGTACTTTTCGTCATCATTTGGAATTTTGGTATAATTTTGAACCATGAATCGTGAAATTAAGCTTGTATAACCAGGATTAAGTGAGAACCTGTAATAGACAACTTTTTTGTGCTTTATCGTTCTTCAAAAGGTACTTTCGGAAATTTCTATAATACTGAACCTAGAAACATGTAATTGTATGTGTGATCCGGATTAAGTGAGAACCCATATAAGGAAATTAAGCTGTGTGTCCCGGATTAAGTGAGACCCTATAAAAGGGGACTTTTTGGTACTTTATCGTTCTTCAAAAGGTACTTTTTGAATTTTCTAAAATATCGGTAGTACAACATTAAGAAATAGACAGGTTACCAAAATTTTACAAATTTGAAGTTTTGTACAAAACCTATAAAACGGCTCGCTAACAAGCTAGCGTGTTATAAGCTAGTATATTATAATGATATTGATAAACATTTCATAATTGTATTTTAGTTTATAGAACAAGTGTAAATACTTGTTCTATAAACTAACATAATTTGTTTTTCATCGGAATTTCCTTATTATTCTCCTTTAAACAGTTTTTAACGCAAATATCTTCTCTGTTAAACACAATAAGGATTTTATTTTTGAAGATTACAATTTAAAAATACTTAACACGTGTCTTTTTAACAAAAAAAAAACAATAAATTCTAAAAAAAATGATTAAAAAAAATTAAAAAAACCCGACGTTGTTACTGGCAAAATGCAAAATACTTTATTGGCCTACAAGTTCTGATGCAACAACGAATGCACCAAATTTTTTATTTTAATATTTTTTCACGGTTTTCCCATTTTACATAATATCTATTTTTAATTGGAAAACATAAATTTACTTTTTACCTGTTACCTCGAAGATTATTTATGAACAAAAAACAAACAACTCTCTTAAAAAAGGTAGAAAAAAAACTAGTTGATTCACTGTGTATCGCTCATTTTCAAAAGGACTGTCATAAACCACAATTTAGATTTAACTTATTCTTAAATATTATTAACTTTAATCAATGAAAGTAATTCGTAATATTTAATAATTTTTTTCTGTGTATTAAACATTTATTTATAAAATCGTTGAATAATTCATTTTTCCTTGATTTGTTTAAAGCCGGAAAAATTTATACCAGCAGCACAAATTTCGATTTTATTTAGATTTTGCGACAGCAACATAATTTTTTTACTGCATGCTGATAAAAAGTGCATGGAATTAATGTAATGTGTCAACACTGCTAAACACAAAATTTTTACCAAATATTTAGATTTTGATATTATTTTTTTAATAATTTTTTTATACATGTTTCATTTACCTTCCGGCAAAAAATGTGATGATGAGCAAAAACTGAATAAAAGTGAATTTATTATTTTTCTTCTTCATTGCTTGATTTTTATCAAACCAATGCGTTTGAGTTTTCTTTAACTAAGTGCCCGTTTACATTGAAACCTTTTTTTTAAGGGTGAGCACGAACGTATATCGAGTTTGTTAGTGTTGATCCACACTAGGGAACTTTTTTGGGAAACTTTTGATTTTGCGTGAGAGAGAAAGAAAAAGAAAAATCATTCATCTCTCTCGTGGCACGGAGTTTCTCGTACTCTGAAACTAACTTTGTTTCGTTATTCTTCTCATTCGTACAACAACAAATCAATGCAATTAATACGCATTTTTGGAACAAAGGTTTCTATGTGTAGACATAAAGGAGAGAACTAAGAAGAAAGGGAAGTAGCAAGACACGTATGAATTGTGATTTGAGGGGTTTTTTCGACATTGCTTTTGCTTCATTTCCGAGATTTTGCTAGTTGTTTTAATTATATTTTGCTTTCACAACATATAATTCATGTGCGACTACTTTCACACATGAATTATTGTTGCCATTTGCAATAATTTTTAGAGTCCGAACACCGAACCCGACCTACGGTAAATTTGAAAGTTCGGCCGAACCCGAACTTTGTTCGGGTTTCGAAGTTCGGTCACACCGAACTTTTTTCTTAAATGAAAAACGCATTTATGATTAAAAAGTAATAAATTTATTACTTTTATTTAAAACCAAAATATGAACATCCGAAAGATTTTTTGAAAAGGGACTTTAATTAGCAATTGGGCCAATTATCAACTAATTCCGAATTCCAGAGAGTGATAAATTTCTAATAACAAACTCTTCTGTAGAATGTATATATCTTAATACCTTTATATTTGGTTTTTAAACGATTCATTGACAATGATATAATTCTCTATAAGAGCACGCAGAGAAAAACATTGCTGTGGTTAAAATTATGACTGTAGTATAAACATATTATCGTTATTGTAACAATTTTAAAATATCATATTATGATTAAATTATTAAATTAAATAATATTATATCATGATATTTTTGTATTTATCATAATATTGTTATACATTATCATATCATGATCCAAGGTGATCAAAATTTCGTTTTAAATGTGTATCGAAATCAAAATAAATTTTATCGAATCAGTAAAATTACAGTTTCTAAAAAAATAAAAATATATATATAATATAAAGATAATATACTTACAATACTTAACACAATTCTCAAATTTAAATTTGCTGATTTATATGAAATTTTGGTTCATAAAAAAATTAAGTATAATTTCGTAAAAATACTAGTATTTTTAAGTCTGTTATGAACGTTAGTCATTTTCTAAAACGAACCTTATATAGAGGCCATGTCGAAATGTAAACCGATTTTGATTATTTTGAATAAAAATCAATCTGCAACAATAGTTTAGGTCCTATCGTTTTTTTAAGAGACTGACTGACATGTCTAGATCGTTTGAGAATAAGGACCTAGAAAATTTTAATTTTACAAATGAGAAATTCTGGTTAACTGTTTTCAAATCAGCCGAAAAAATGAACAGTTAAAAAGCCGTTTTGTACCTATGAAATCGGAAATTTATTGTACAGAAAGGATGTATGATAACTTCTGTAAACAAAAATCATGGTTAAAATGTATTTATATCATTTGTAAAAAATAAATAACTATAAAAAGTACTAAAATATACAGCTAATAGTAGCAAATATATGTATTTCAAATTATTTTAGTATATTTTATAATTTTCCTTTAATAATATTTACTTAAATAATTAACAGAATACTTAATTCAACAAATATTTAAAATAAATATATATTCATTTATAAAATATTTAAAACAAATTAATAACACTAAACAACACTGAAAATGTCTTTTAAATAAAAATAGCTGTTTCCTACGTATTTAAACCTGCTAAGTTCAAAAATTGTTATGAAATTTTGTTAGTTCTTGTTTCCGAGATATTGTGGTTATTGTAAAAACGTTATTTAAGACATTTTTTTAGTATTTTTTACATAATTTCTCAAAACCGAACCAATGTTTATAGTGCTATTCAACAACATAGTAAATAACAAAATTACACTGTGTAGTTTTTTTAAGTCATGATTGAATAACCATATACGGACACCACTATACGATAAAAGACCAAAAATAAGAAGACCCGTGTCTTCCAGTTTTGCCCAAAGTCATGCACTTTTTAGTTATAGGCCCCCAAAGATTTGGGGCCTCGGTGTCATTTTTGAAAAAATGTGATAATTTTTTCCGGCTCACATCGTGCAAACCGTTCGGAATTTTGATTTACTATCTGAGGGAATTTGTTGTTCTTTTTACAAAGAACCAAAATTGTGAACATATAAAGTCAAAAAACTATCTTCATGATCAGAATCGCAAAAATTAATTTGTTTTTCTTGTTCAGGCTTATAAGTAGCAAACCGTTTAAAATTTAAGAAAACAGTTAAATACAAAAATGTACCTAAGATCTCATATACAAATTCCTAGAACATATGAACTTCCTAAGTAAGTCGTAAAAGTGAAAAGTTTCCTGAAAATTTTTAATTTCATTTGGTTTTTATTTACTTCAACATTAGGGTGTCCCGTGGGCCACTTTTTAGGAAGAATACCTCTATAACGATGCGTTTAAATGAACTAAATGCGGGAAAAATAAAAAAACATTTTTTTTGAAAAGGTCCTCAGTTCCCTACTTGCGATTGAAAATCTTGATCTCAGAGCAATATCTTCAAACTTTTTTTCTGCAACCTTTTGGAATTGGGTGTCAAAACTTACTCAATTTTAAGCTTGTCATGGGAAAAATAAATAAAATTGTTGTTAGTGTAAATCTGGTCCGCAAATGACATTTATTGTATTATAAAGGGGCATACAATTTTTCAAAAAGTTCTGAAATGTACTAAACCAAATGTCAAATAATTTTTGGAATATTTTTCTGTATGAGCTAAAAATTACCACAATTTTGACACACATTTCGATAAAAAGCAAAAACAAAATGCCTCTTAAACCCACTAAAAATCATTTTGTGGACCAGAAATATTCTATCATTTTTTAAAATTATTTTTCCCGAATTTAGCTCAAAATTATGGATTTTTCGAGACCCATTTCAAAAAAATCGAAAATGTTTTATTTTTCAAAAATTAAACTGAGGTCGGGATTTTCAATCAAATTCAGGAAACTTTTCACTTTTTCGACTTAAATATCATTCCTAAGAAGTTCATATGTTCTAGAAAGTTGTTTATTGAGATCTTAGGTACATTTTTGTAGTTAACTATTTTCCTAAATTTTAAGCGGTTTGCTACTTGTAGGTCTGAAAAAGGAAAATAATGTAAAACAAATTTAATTTTTGAAGATTCCGATCATGAAGATAACGTTTTTTACTTTATATGTTCACAATTGTGGTTCTTTGTGACAAGAGCAACAACATTTCCTACGAGAGTAAATCAAAATTCCGAACGGTTTGCAAGATATGAGCTTGAGAAAATGCTCACTTTTTTCAAAAATAATACTGAGGCCTCAAATCTTTGGCCTCTGGAAAACACGGGTCTTCGTATTATTGGTCTTTTATAATATAGTGGTGACGGTATATGGTTATTTTTTTCGTGTTGCACTGTGTTATCTATCATTAGAGTATAATCATGATGATAGTTATTACACGATACCTTGGAATCTTGTAATAACTGAAAATTTTAATTTTTTCGGTTTATCCTTATAACTTTAATTAAAGGTAAACGAGTTTAATTTCCTTTTACAATATAGTATGGACACATAACAATATTTGTAAATAACATTTGGAAATTTGTTCAAAATTTAGTGAAATATTTTAAAATAATGATACATGAAACCATGGTATAAATATATTAGAAGGTAGTTTCAATTTGCCTTAATGTCAGTCTGATTAACCATCTGACAAGAAAGGCGATTTGAAGTTTATGTATAAAATAAAGCTACCATATTCATGAATATTAATCCCACATTTCATTTTAAATATTCAAACTTAAAATAAATAACAAATATTTTAATTCAAATAAAAAAAATGTAACACAACAAAAAAATATTTTTATAAAAATGAGCTGTCTTTTTCCGAAATGCGAAAGCAAGAAACACCATTCAAGCGTTTCAAATATACATTTCTTTAAAATACCTACTATACCGTATATACGCGAAGAATGGCTAAAGGTACGTATGTTAGATTTTTGGTTGAAGTTTATTCGTAATATTTCCATTTGAAAGGTGTGCAATATCGAAGAAGACGATTTGCCAGGTGAACCTTTAGTATGTTCCCTACATTTTTCCAGACAAGATTTAAAAAATAATGAGAAGAATGTTCGCGTCAATAGAAACGCTATTCCAATGTGCCCAAGGTAATTATTATTTTGTGTTTTTTAAACAAATGCTTTTTATTTTAAAAGGTCTAACGGAAGGAACTTAGGTCCCTAATTAATCCTTAAAATTAAAAAAAGACATATACGATTTAGCCCAGACGAATATTAAACTGGGTCTTTATTAAATCTAAGATGATCTATCTATGTCCGTCCATCTGTCTGTCTGTTGAAAGCACGATATAGTCCGAACAGAAAGAGCTAGGGTAAATATTCTCTATTTGTCCGTCTGTCCGGTTGGCTAGCTGTCCATGTCGCAATATTCAAGATATTTCGATCAAATTTGGACCAAATGTGTTTTTCGACACAGGGACGAAGCCTATTGAACGAAATAGAAAAACTGAACTCAACATTCGTTACTTTTAATGGAAATCAGTTAAACACTAAATTAAATTATATGCACACTTTGCAAAATATTAATAACTCTAAATTAGATGTAAAGATTGTAAAAAGATTTTTCTTAGGCACAACATTTTTCCGAATTCGGCATTTAAATCGTTATTTAAAACAAAATAAATTTATAAATGTTACCAAAAAAATGAAAAAAGTTATAACATAATTAACAACATTTTTTTTACTTAATTGATTATAATTATTGAGATAAAGTTAAGTAAAACATAATAAAAATCATTATTTATTCCACTAAAGCTTAATTACATTTTGATTTAAAAAGAACGCATTGCAAATAAGATTCAAATTCAACAGCCACTTATATATATCGTTGTACATCATTTATGAATTACACATATGTGTTTAAAAATTTCTCAATGTATTTTACACTTTTTCTTAATATGGCAACGCTCTTTTGAATATTTACACAAATAATAAACTTCAAACATCTCCTTTCTTGTCAACAAATTCATATTGAAACAACCTTCTATATTTTTAAATCATACATGAAACTTATATACAAATATGAAACTTTGAAAGCAATAACATCACAAAACATCATGACAATCGCTTAAAAACATTAACAACTATATTTTTTAATAGAAAGGACATCGAATTTATCCAATTCACTGTCGGTATCGTATTGTTGTATTATCATATATATTTCACAGACAAATTTTTTTACACAAAAACAGAAAAATAGTGAAAACTTAAGACATACAACGTAACGGCACTGATTATGAATTGTATTATATTTTGAATTCATGAGTATGTAAAAAATAACAAACATCAGTTGAATTCCATCCAAAATATTTCACTGCGTTTTTAGTAAATTTCCAGTTCTACCCGACAAATGGTATTATTGGTTTGTGTTGGTAATACTTATTGAAAAACTCAAAAAAAGTATTGTTATAAGGAAAAAACAAAAAAAGGCTCGATTTTCAATTTCCTTGCAAGGCAATCTATTTTTACTGCAATAATTGTCATCATGATAATGCTCTTTAGAAAGATAATTTTGTGTAGTCTCCCATGTTTTTAAAAAAACTAACCAAAAATTTAAATAACGATTTTTGAACTCAGCGAATTTAAATATATAGGAATTAGCTATTTTTATTTAAAAGGCACACAAAAAGTTTGATTTTGTTGACTTGTGCAATTATAATTTTAAAAAACACACATAATTTCAAAAAGCAGGCATGCCTTAAAAGTCTCAAGATTTTTAGAAGGGCATTTAAAAAAAAAAATTGAAAAAGGTCCAGGGGAAAAAAGTCTATGTAAAAGAGAACTTACACAATTTAAAAAAATTGTTGACTGTTGCAGGGTACACTTATAATGTGAAGACAATTCAATAGCTGATCGCTCATTTTATTATTTGTGTTAGGCAGTCCCGAGGTATCTCGTGACTGTCATGAGAGACGGACGTTTAGCGGAGATCACAAATTATTTCATTTTCTTAATGAATATTTGTTTTTATTTATGTGTGTTGTTATAACTAAATAAAACATTTTTTAGCGTTAAAAAACAAAAGATAAATAGACTCTAAAATCTGTTATAAAAATAATGAGTGAGCTCGATGCTCCAAACTCTGAAATAACCAAAAAAAAAAAAAAAAACAATCAGCAATATAATTGTCCAATTCACAATCGATGTCGTATCGTTGTATGTCATAAAAATTTTTCAAATAAAATTTTTCGAAACAAAAACAAATCAATAATAAAAAAAATTACGACATACTACGATACAACCGTACAACACCGATTGTGAATTGAACAAATATGTAAGACAATGACAAAACAACTGAAGAACAATTACTATGATACTCTTGATTAAGATGATAATTGTGATAAAGAATATCTTGAGAAATTTGAAAAACATGTTCAACTTGATAAACCAACAACATCAAAAATGCACCAATAAATAACTAATTGCAAAGAGAATAATACTAATAATGGAAAACCAACAAATAAGAATCCAAACAAAAATAAAAAATACCACTTATAAATATTTTTGATGTTGAGGCTAATAAGCTAATTGAATTTATTAAGAATGGTCTTAAAATACACATTGAAAATAAGAAAATTTCAGAATAAGAAAATTGCATTAAGGAGTGAGATCGAAAAATTCTTAACACACGTTTTTCATTACATTTTTCAACCAAAGTATTATTTGATTTTTTTTTTTGATCAAGTTACCTTTGAAAAACATGTCAGTTATTATGTGTAATGTCAATTATATTAATTTTTTTGTTTATCTGATTAAAATGAGTGACCAGAAAAAAGTGCGTACTGAAATTATTAAATATTTTCAACTAAACCCAACTTGGTCTTACAAAAAGTTGGCCAAGCATACAAAGGTCTGCCGTCAAACTGTTTCCAATGTTATTAAACAGTACCGGGAGAACTTGTTAGTTGATAGAAAACCTGGTTCAGGTAGAAGGAATGATCCACATGATGTTTCTAAAGCCAAAAAAAATAGAACGCATTTTCAAAAGAGCTCCCAACACATCCGGTAGGAAAGCAGCTCGGTTAGCTCAGTGCTCGGACTATTTGGTACGAAAAGTTAAAGCTAATGCAGGTTTAAAAACATACAAGGCTCAAAAAGTTCCTGACAGGAACGCTGCTAAAAATTTAGAGGCCAAAAACAGCGCGGAAATTGAAGTCAAGTTTTATAAAAAAAATATTCTTGCTGCATAATGGATGACGAAACGTATGTTCTGGCAGATATTTCGCAACTTCCAGGTCAAAAGTTTTATGTTGCTGATGCTCGAGGGAATGTTGAAGAAAAGTTTAGGACCCAAAAGCAGACAAAATTTCCCAGAAACTTCTTGGTATGGCAAGCAATATGCAATTGCGGCAAAAGAAGTCAATCATTTGTTACAACGGGCTCTATAAATACCGAAATTTACATCAAGGAATGTTTACAAAAAAGGCTGCTTCCATTCATAAGACTTCATAATGTGTAAACTTATTTTTGGCCTGACTTGGCATCCTGTCACTATGGTAAACAAGCCCTTGAGTGGTACAAGAACAATAATGTGGTATTTGTACCAAGAGAGGCAAATCCCCCAAACTGCCCGGAGCTAAGGCCAGTGGAGAGATATTGGGCTCTTGTTAAAAGAGAATTGAAGAGTACAAAAAAGGTGTCCAAAAGTGTGGTAGATTTTAAACGGAGATGGACTACATGTTCGAGCAAAGTGACAGAAAGCACTATAAAAACGTTAATGGAAGGGTTTCCGAAAAGGGTTCAAAATTTCATCACTAGTGATTAAAACTATAAAAATATTTTTTTTTTTTGTAAGTTGTAATAATAATTTGAATCAAATAAAAAAAATAAGTTTAGTGGTTTCTTTTTTATAAACATATATGTATGTTAAGAATTTTTCGATCTCACTCCTTATTTATGTCATCTATGAACCAGTACATACGGGTTAAAGCCTATTAAAAAAAAACAAAAGTAAAATGCTTTACTTTTACCCCCAAAGACATTAAAACAAGAACATATGTATTAAAAGGCCTGAGCGCTGACACAGATGTAAAGCTAATTTTTGACGAACTAAGTAAATTTGAAAATGATCATCTAAAATTCGTTAAAGTTTGTCAATTTATTACGAAAAAACACGATCTACCTTGTTCAAAAAAGTAATAAAAGTAAGGTCCAAGAACTGAAACTTATCAAAGGTCTATTCTATCGTTACGTTTGCTGGGAACCACTAAGGAAACCCGAGATTCCTCAATGTAGGAACTGTCAAAATTTTTATCACACTGTAGCAAATTGCTATTTACCATCTCGTTGCGTCAAATACACGAAATAGGGAAATGTACGCTCGAAAAGGTGCCTTTAAATGAAAGGGAAACACTATTTTGCGTACTGCGCAATAAATACGGCCACCCAGCCTCTTATAAAGGCTGTGAAAAATATAAGAGTCTTCAGTAAAAACTTGGTATGAAAAGACAAAATTTAACCCAAAAAAGAACAAATATTCGAAATTATCATTACCTGTATATTTTTATTTACATGATCATTAACGAAACAGAACGAAATGATCTGTCGAAAAAATATGGGTAAAAATAGTTATAAATTTCTGAAAATTTAAGCATAATAGATAGGACCGTTCAATTATAAGGATAAGCAAACAAATAGAAAATAGGTAAATATAAGATTTAAATACGTTCTGTCATATTTAATACTAAAATATGAAATTAAAGGATACAGGTTTAAATTATCATATTTTTGAATGTAATTGAGATATTGGCTTGAAAATTTTTGTAAAGAATCGAGAATTTCCATATCGAACTAAAAAAAGATATTAAGGGATAAATATGGACAAAATTGTTGTAGCTATCTGCGACCCTATTAAAATTTTGATATAAATCATAGTTTTAGAAATTAAACAAATATGTAATATATGACAAAATCTTTATTTATGAACAAAACTCAATGAAATCTTCAACGCTTGTTAAATTAGTCATTTCAAATAAGAAAATGCAAAAAAAATTGAAAAGGTCAAAGGGCATCCCGCAATTCCCAAAAATAGGAATGAAAATCCCAAAAATGGTATTTTTTACTTTTTTGCCCATAGAAGTCCACATTTCTTTCATGGCTGAGAAAATACTTTTTGAGTAAATAGAAAACATATCGAGGTTTCCAAAACTGCTTTCAGTTTTCTGATCCCAGCTTTGGGATTTTAGAACATGTCGCCCAAAGTTGAAGTTTTGATAAAAAATAGGTCATATTCGGAAGGACGCAGTGGCAACATTTTCAAAAAATAGGACAAGTTTTTTACGCCAAAGCGTTCTGCGTAAAGATACCTTTTAGAAAACTATAAAATTGTTATATGTGCTTAAAGAAAATTTTATTTTATTAATAAAAGAGTTAAGACACATTTTTGGCAAAAAACGGCAAAAATCTAAAATTTTTGAATTTTTAAATTAAGAAGACGTATATTTTTGGTCCAAAATTACGCCCGGTATTCAAAAAAAGGCGGACCAAGGTATGGTAAATTTTGTATCACTAAGTTTTTAAATGCCTATAACTCGGATATTATAAGAGATAAGTAGTATGTCCAAGCATGTTTTTTCAAGTATTTGGGTGAAAAACAAAAACATGGCACCTACTTTGAGCCGCCACAGCGCCGTCCCTGGGGCATCTTCAAAACTTAAACTCGAATACTCCTTGGCTACGCTCACGCCAAATTTTATCCCGATCGGATCAGCCGTTTAGAAATGCCAGATTTAATTCCAAAAAAAATCGATTCTGCCCCACTGTGCAGCGTTAAAATCCTTTTATACCAATCGCTTATTGGACCCATTCTGACATATGGATGTCAGATATTTTTTAATATATCTCCATCTTATATGGTAAAATTAAGAATATTTGAAAGAAAATACTTGAGAGCGTGTACATCTCTCTACAGATCTAATAATGATAAAATGGTATCGAATAAAAGATTATACAATGTAGCGGCTATTAGTAGAATATATAATTTCATTATTTATTTAATTAGAAATCATATAGTCAACAGTACACACTGTACATAAATTAATTTCTTGTAAGCAACTCAATGCAACAAATAGAAGATTTGACACTATCGTATACTTAGAAGATAGAAATATGTTTCCAAACGTGAATGTAAATAAATTTAAATAAACGAATTATATATAAGTGCATCCATTATATTTTTGGATGCTGTTTATATAAAATTACAGTACGGGTTCGATTTGAGCAACTGTGCCTATAACTGATCTAATCATTTTAAATTACACTGACTAAAAAATAAAGTAAATAAAAATAAAATAAATCAAAAACTTCCAAATAAGTTTTTTTTGTCCTAAAAAGTTTAAAAAAGTTAAAGTTGCACTTATCGCGACCATTTTTTGAAAAAAGTTAATAATATAAAGACTGTAATGTTAAAAAATAGGCTGTTGTGCAAATCGGTAATTCGTTTTGACAGTTCATCTCCATGTTGTTTTTTCTTTTCATTCATTATTTTAATTTTTTTTTGTATATTAGTGTTTGTGTATGATACAAAAATATGTTTGTTAAAAAATAGACTGTTGTGCAAATCGGTAATTCGTTTTGACAGTTCATCTCCATGTTGTTTTTTCTTTTCATTCATTATTTTTAATTTTTTTTTGTATATTAGTGTTTGTGTATGATACAAAAATATGTTTGTTACATTATTAGGTAAATTACAAAAAATGCAAATAAATAGAATATATAGAACTTAATTTGTTAAAATAATGTAACAAACATATTATTGTATCATACACAAACACTAATATTTCGTGTAACAACGGATTTCTACTGTTATTTGATATAAAGTTCAGCTTGACCAAGACATTCTATCTGGGATCAGTTTCAGATATATTCTGTGTCTGGTATACGATCTGGCTCGACCTTCCATTAATTAATTGTGTATAACCTTCCATTAATGTCCGGTCGAGGAATACACCTAAGTACTTAACTTTGTCTGTCACTGGTATCTTCTTACCTAGGAAGCAAGGTTCAGTATATGTAGAAATTTTTGTCTTGTGAAACATTTCCGTTTTTGCGGATCCTTTCTACACAAGTAATATGGATCCTTTCCCTTTAAAAGTATTACGACATCGTCTACATAGCAGACGGGTCTAAGTCCTTTCTCAGTTAGGGTTTATTAATCGTGGTAATCCAGAGTAAAGGTGACAAAATGCCACCTTGTGGTAGGCATTGATCTAGGGAATGAATAAGAGTATCAGTGTGCACGTTATTGAAGGCGCCTTTGATATCAATGCATATCGCCAGAGTATATAGTTTGCTATGTAAGGAAGCACCTATGTATGTGATGGACAACTTCGTTAAATTGTAGGTCTTTATCAGGCATCCTGCCATGCCGATGAACTGTCAAGACGAATTACAAATGTGTCATAGAAACGGGTTAAAGCATAAGCTAGCTTAGGGAAATATCAAAACCGAACGAAAAGTTTCTCAAGTACTTAAGAAAATCCGAAGAAACTTTTAGGTGGCTATAATGTACTTAAGTGCATTTAAATAATTTATCCCCATTTGCATATTTATGTGCCAAACGTAATAATAAAAATACATATTTCATAATATTTTATCGAAATAAATTAATTTTCTTTTTCCTTTTTCCTATGACATTAGCTAGTGTATGCATATTATAGTTAGGCCCATGGTATAAAGAAAACAAGGTAACTCCGTTCTCTCTCAATGAAAAGTTTTTTGACGTAAATAAGAATTATTGAAATGTATTTTTTTGTAAACAAATAAAGAAAAACGTTGCCACACATGTAGGGGAAATCATATTTAGGAAATTAGAAATAAAAAATGCGTATAACTTTTAAGTTAATCATTTACAACGGTCCAGCTCATAAACGGACCATACTAAATCCAACAAGTTCTTGTTAAATTGTATCTTAATACCATGATTTATTTGCATTAAACCCCAAAATAACATCTCTTGCAGTTGTTTACGTTTAATTTTTTAAACAAATAACACAGGAAGACATTTTCTTTATAACGTTACTGCTGTTCAAAGATTCATATAATTTTCTTACTTGGACATGTTTGACAGCGCAAGATATGTTCATCCGAGAAAAGTGAGAACTGTGAACAATCTTACAGGACACATACTTAAGACATTGGCACCAAAACAAAATATCAGCAGAACACATTACTCATAAGAAACTTCTGTAATTGGACACAAGATGAAGTAATGAAATTATGTTTTTAGGGAGAATGGTCCGCACTACTTTCAAGCAAACTTGAAATTAGCTAGGTCCGTCCGCTAGGACCTTTTAACATTTTTATTATTTTCTTTGCTTTTAGAATTTTATGTTGATTAATATTTTAATTTATATAAAATTATTGAATTAAAAAAATAAGAAGTTAACAAAAAACTCGGATTTATAATGTAAATATGGCAGCATATAAAATAATAAATCGCTTAAACGTCAGAAGTTTAATATGGCTACCAAAAGAGAGAACGGTTATACCTTTATTTTTTCTACTATGGTTAGGCCGTTAATTGCCTATTGGCATGCAGAGGCCGAATTAAGTAATTCAACTGATCGTGGAAACATGGTATAAGTGACAAACAACTACTTATTTCTAAGTAAGTGTTAAAATACAGTTAGTGGTTTACTCGTTGAATAAATATTAGTTTTCCATCAAAGACGTAAACTAAAGTAGAAAATCATTAGGATTTACACTTAGAGGAAAAATACCGCAATTAATCTATTTGTACTTAAACATGGGGTAAACATAAAACATAAATTGACTGCAACAATTGGTGCTATTGTATACACATGTTCAAGTCTGAAATAAATAACAACTTTAGGATTATTTTTTACAAATATTTGTACTAAATGTTTTTGTTGTTATAAGATCAATATTTCTTGTGTCACAAATGTCATCACAAACTCTCCTCATTGTACTAGAGAAAATAAAATGTTTTATAATTGTAATATGAATAAACTGACAGTTTCTAAATTAAATTTTAATTTTATTTTTTCAGGGCGAATTTCCGTATCCAGATGCAGCAAAGTGGACCAATAAGGAACTTGGCGTTCCTTCGTAAAAATATAAAATTGTGAACACATTTACTCATTATTATATGGTAAATAAATATTAATAAAATTAACGAAAAATAAAATATTTTTTTTTTTATTTTTTTGTTAATATTTCGATTTGGTGTTAGGTCATAAATTAAATTAAAAACCAAATTTGCATGTGATATACTTCATAATTCGAATATTTTAGATTCGAAAATAAAAAAATTTTCGAGCACTTTCGCATAAAAACCAACAAGACAAAATTTTTAACGGAGGGCATTTTTTTAATTTTTTTGCGAAGTTAATCCGTCCGTCATTTTTGCCATGATCAAATTTATGACATAAACAATGTTGTGTTGATTTCGTCCAAATTGACTGACTAAAAAACTGATTTTTGGTGTGTCTCTTTATTTGATTTGTATATATCTGCAAACTAAGGGTGTCATAAATATTAGAATAAAATTCAGATTTAGATAAGCTAAACAGAATCAATTTGAAAAAAGTCATAATTTGGTATCTGAAGAAGCTAAAAGAAAATCAATCGATATAATTGCTATAATAATGCGATGAATGTACGTCAGTCTGCTTGTTGAAAACAAAGTAAAAGGCTAGAATACTGAAATTCTTCAAAACTATTCATTGATTACTAACCTTGGTATTAATAATGTGCAACATAGGTTTCACTTAGACGCATAGAAGAACCTCCCCGAATCCTGTAAAACATAAATATTAATATAATATTTTGTTTATGCAATCGTGATATAATTTTGTATAACTCAGTTTATATGTCTATAAACTATGTTTTAAATTGTAAGGTTAAAATGATTTTCTTTAGGTTAGGTTAGAAGGGCAGCCACTCAATCAAGCATAAGTGGTCCGCAGGATGAATGATGGGTAATAGCAGAGAAGGTGGGTATTGTTTCCTTTTCTTCCTCATTATTACAACTTCTACAGTAGTCGTTATATTCGAGACCCATTCTTCTAGCATGATTGCCAATAGTACAGTGTCCCATTATGACTGTTCTTGACCTGGCAGCATCATATAAAGGCACAATTGACGTCGAATTGCGTTTAAGTGATTTTCCAATCATGGCCCGATTGGAAAAAAATTCACAGTAATATCTTTGTGTATATGAGCAATACCTGTGCTATACCTGAGTTATGCGCGTTTAAGTGATTCTTGGGAGGGGACCTTGTATGGGAGCTATGACCAATTATGGACCGATCGGAAAAAAACTTTCACAATAACATTTCTAGGCATTTGAGCAATATGAATACCAAATTTTATATGGATATCTTAATTAAAAAATGTCAGTAATATTTCTGTATGACAGCTATATTTGCACCAAATTTTATATGGATATCTTAATTTAGTATTGAATTATGTGCGTTTAAGTGATTTTCGGGAGGGGATCTTGTATGGGAGCTATGGTCATTTATGGACCAATTCAAATTTTTTTCTCTGAATGAATTCTATTGATATAGAATTTATATTTGTAAAATTTTGTGAAGATATCGACATTGTGACTGAAGTCTTTAACAAAAACCGATTTTCCCGGAATATGTACTTTTGTATGGGAGGTATACGAAAATGTAGACCGATTTTGGCAATTTTCAGCACGGATCAAACTCTTGTGCAAAAACGAATGTATGTATGGTGATTTTCATAGAATTATCTTGCATAGTTTTTGAGAAAATTACATCACAGAGTGTAAAAAACTATGATTTTTTCAAGGTTGTTTTAAATTTTGATCCATAACTTTTCCCGATGTGAACCGATTTTGCTCATTTTCAATAGTGAATATTTTCGGTGAATTTGGCTTCCCTTTGACTTCCTTTGCTCAGTTTAAACGTCAGCGTGATTTAGGCAGATAGACGGACATAGCTAAATCGACTCAGAATTTGATAAGGACCCAGTATATATATACTTTGTTGGGTCTTAGATGAATATTTCTTGGTGTTACACACGGGATGACAACCTTACCTTTTTGTATTTTTTTTTTTTTGTAAAAAACTTATTATGAATTAAAATTACGTCTGAATTATGAAATATCGCGTAATAAATAATTGATATTAGACGGCACATGGTCTAAAATACCTAAAGTGATTTAAATAAACTTTTATTTAAAATTTCACGTGAGCTAACTAGAGTCTATATTATTTCATGCAATTAAAAAAATTGTTGTAATGTTTTTAGAAACATTTGACATGTTTTTCAACAATAAAAACAGAGTACTAATTCATCAACATTTTTCCATAAAATTTTCATTACAATTTTTTTGTAAATTTTTAAAAATTTCACGTGAAGTAGAGTACCAATTTTATTACTGTGAAATTATTTACACAAAACCAAAATTAACATTTTCTCTGCATTTTTTATGTCCAGTATATTTCTACATCTATATACAGTGAATCAACTAAGTTTTTTGCCTACCTTTTTATACCCTTCACCGTTCCGTTTGTAATTTCTATAATATAATTTTCCGACCCTATAAAGTATATATATTCTGGATCCTTATAGATAGCGGAGTCGATTAAGCCATGTCCGTCTGTCAGTTGAAATCAGTTTTTAGTGGTCCGCAGATATCAGCGAGATCCGAATCAGCAAAATCGGTCTATAAATAACGGAGATATGAGCAAAAATCCGAGACAACATCTGAAAATTTCATCAAAAAAGCCACATTTTTTTCATGCTTTGTTAAAAAAGCAACAACAACACTGTGAATTGGATAAAGATGTACATGTGCGTGTGGAGATGTATTTGGTTTTATTCAGCTGTGTATTTTTTGTATGTTTGGATGCTATTCTGTTCTCACGAAGGTAAGTGGGTATAACAAGAACAAGGAGATAAAGCAGAAATATGTTGGTAATACAGCTCATATTTTCGATCAAACAGGTAAAAAGTTAATATATGTTTTCCCATTAAAAATAGAAAATGTGTAAAATGGGAAAAATTAGAAATAAATATTAATTCAGTTTCACTGAACCTGATTTGATCCATTTCATATAATAGCGTCGATTTCATCTTCCCTTCTCATCGCATCATTTCTGGCAAGTTCGTCAGCTATCCAGTGTTTGGTGTTCCACCATGGGGTTTGGATTTGTTGGATTCGTTGCTTCGGCCAATGACGGCTCAAACAAGGCTGTCTTTGGCAACCTGCACCTTTTTGGACATTTCACCCCTAACTGCTTACATGCAGAAGCTGATTCCTCCTCTCAACGTTGCCGTTTAGGCACCGCTTCCGTTTTCACTTCGGCGGGAGGAGAAGCATTGTCGTTGCCAGCGATCTGGGCCTTGGCCTATTGGAGTGAAGTTGATTGCTCCGTAGTGAGTTCCCTGGGTGGTTTGGACCTGAGTAGCTCAATAATTCTGAAGACGGAACGTCTCGTAGTTATCACCCGCTTAAAAGTTTTTATGCCGAGTCGATTGTTGATTGCCGGACTTAGCAGGGGTGGTACATCCCCAGGTTAGGAGGAAACCGTCACTGAACCTGGATGTACAGACTGTCGATAGTTTTAACGTGAGCACCTGCCGTGTCGGCCTTATCTCACTGTGGTCTTTTTCATCCACAGGGTAGACTTGAGAACGGTCTACCATCGCCCCTTTGTCTTCAATGAAGACTCAGGTGGCAATTTTTGCACATTGGCTATGACCGATACCATGCGCAAGTACTTTGCTGGAGTACTCGAGCTATCTAATCTCTTGCCAAAGTAGTCACGTTGTAAGACAACCACACTACTATGGCTCTGTTGATTTGGCAACAGCACCTAGAGACGTAACCGGTGGACCGAAGCACGATCCATCAATAAGACGTAGACATCGTTCTTACTCACAGTGACACGCTGTGGTAAGTCTGATATGAACAGAGTATACCCTGAACACATCTGGACAAGGAAGGAAAATTAATCGGTATCACTTGTATATGATATCTTTCATCCATCATCATTCAACCCAGCACACATCTCATTCGAAGCACCGAACTCTTATCCCGAAATATTGACTATTATCATGCATCAGTCTTTTAACCGCCACTTATACTCTTCCCGCGAATTTGGGTTCAACCAACAGCCACTACGTGGATCCCGAAGGAACCTCAACCAACTGCCCTGCCAGGACATAGTCCTGCGGGCAACTGGCCACCCGTAGTACCAGATTATGCGGTGCTCTGGTCAGACCTCTGGCAATCTATGCAAGGACTAAGCCAAGCGGTAACCTGGATGTACAATTGGCACTTGGGAAGCTGGTGTAATAGACGACTCAGTCGACCCCTTATCATCAGTACTCGAAGCATGGTTTTTAACCGCCTTAGCGGTTTGACCTGCACAGCTTTAGAAGTACTTGCTGAGAAGTCGATAGTTTTAAATTTATTACATTCAGCCATCCTGGGTGTACCAAACTGGCCTCCTGCGAAACCGGTAACTCGCAAACTAGCCTGACGGTGTGGCCGCCTGAATAGTCGGTGTGGCCGCCTGAATAGTCGGTGTGGCCGCCTGAATAGTCTGGGTAACAGTCGCATTCGAGTTTTCACAGCCCATTACCGTCGCTGTGGAAGTAGGGACCCCGTTAATTATGAAGCCCCCACCCGGTACGTGTGATATGCTTCCTTCTTCTCTTCCATTGTTTTGTCGTTGTGACAGACTGCCGACCCCACAGGGGAAACAGACGCAGACCCCCAGCCGCCCAATATGGGAACAGATGCTGGTGGATTAAGACGGACGTTACACATTCAAATTTATGTTTCATAAAACCTGTCGGACTTGCTTTCCACGACCACCCCTCTCAGTGAGGGTAGAATAGCCGTAGAAAGTGTCTGAAAGTCGTCCCACAGGGAAACATATGGGGGAGGGTAGTTCTTAGTTTCGAGCTCAAAGTAAACCCGTCCAGGAATAGCCAACTTGTGATGGCCATTTCCTCCAGACTTAAAAAAAAAATCAGTTACAACGTAAATGCCATTAAAAAGTTTAAAAATAAAACAATAAATGTCATTAAATGCAAATAAATGGTATTGTTAATATTCGAAATACTTTACATGTTCCATCTCATCTTCTCCAAGTATAGAGAAAGGTAACTTCAATGTCAACACTTCTGCTGGTTTATATTGAAGGCTGATGTCACCGCTTTGCTGTTTCTGATTTATAAAGTAATGTTTAACATCAATATGTTTCATATTGTTCATGGGAAATTTTTGTTGTTTTAGTGGCTCTCAATCTTAAAATGTAAGAGCGTAACCAGAGGGCGAAGTCGGTTTAAAATGTTATGTTCAAAAATAACAAAATATCAACATTTAAAGACTGAGGATCAAGTCTCTTTGCTTAAAATATTAATTCATTACCAAATAATGATATAGATACAGAATTTGGAATATTTTTCTTTATATACAAGGTCCATTTATATCTTAAAAGCACATTAATGCTCTTAATACAAAATTTGCCACAAATATTAGTTTTGTATACAAAAATTCTATTTCAAGAATTTTTCACGATCGAATCAAGCCTCTTTGCTTAAAATGTTAATAATAATATTCCTTAAATATATTCAGTTACACTGGCTTGAATCTTAATGGAGAAATTGGATGGTATAGACATATTAGGAAATAAAAAATATTTAAATTAGCCAGACATACATTTTTCTTTTATTGCAGCCAATTGAAAAATTAAGAAAAACATTTAAATAAATATAATAAAAACTATCACATTTATGTTAAAAATGTATCGGGAGTATTGAAAATTATAAAATATCGCTTGTTACATATATCCTTTGAAAAAATTTTGTACGTTTTCAAAATATAATTGTCCAACAATAATTCATTATGTTTCAGAACCAAAAATAATTACAGTCTTACAGTCTATAGCCTAGTTAATATCCAAAGAAAAATATTAAAAAAATTGAGTCGTCTTAAGCCGAATGTTTCGGCGGCGGTTCAAGCAACTAAATATAGTTCGGCGGCGACTAAGCGCCGACTCGAAGCCGGTTGACTTCGCCCTCTGAGCGTAACTAGAATATTATCTGTTGTCTGTTAGATTCAATAAGCATCGACTACACCATAGAAAATTTAATGAGCTCCTCGACATCCCGGGAGGGTTTAAACTCACTCACATATACTTTTTCAACATATATAGACTCAGTATATTTTCGTTCGTTTAACTTAACTGGTCCGAGATCTTACATCTCAAATGATTCGTCTAGGGGTTTCATAAATTCATTAATTAAACATTCATAGAGTCTACTAATAAATCGTCCATTTTTTCTGATCTTCCTTTAAAACGAGTAAGCATGGGTTAACTTAGTGCACTTTTTGTAATATTTTAAGACAGATTTTCGGAGTTCATAAAGCGCTCCTCTTATTCTGGATTTTTATACATTATAACGATACGGCGGCGGTATTTATTTTTCCAACATGTTTACCATGTTTTTTTGGTGTAACACATATTTCGTATTAAATCAAAACGGGAACAGGAATTAAAGGTAAAATTAAAAAAGTAGTATAAAAAATTAAAGTTTATAAATTTTTACAATTTAATAAAAATATGGGAATAGGTAGGTAATATGCTTCCGAATAATTTTATGCACTTAAATAGAAAGGCATATGTTTGGATATAAAAATATCAATACCTGCAACCAGTGCACCATCTTCCGATGGTGTATTTTTCTTTAGCTGGAAATATAACGGAGAAAAGAAACCGGTTGGAGCCTAAAACTGTGGAAGCGTATTATTCTTAAATTCCTTATATAAGAAATGTTTGATAATTTATTTCTTATTTATATTTTAGTTATAATTTTATTAATATTTTCAAAAAAATTTTTGTTACTAATAATTTCTAAAACTCTTGGACCAAGATTCATAGCAGCTGGTGATTATAATGCAAAACATACATTTTGGGGCTCTCGCCTCATCACTCCCAAAGGCAGATAATTGCTAGAAGCAATATCGCATAACAGACTAGATGCCATATCTAGTGGCAAACCTACCTATTGGCCTACAGACCTCAATAAGATTCCCGATCTAATTGACTTTGCTGTAATCAAAAACATAAAACGAGAATTTATTGCCTAGGAACATTGAGTCTCTAATTAAAGAAAAGAGAACACTCAGGCGTCAATGGCAACAATCGCGATCTCCAAACATAAAGGTTAAACTTAATCAGTGCCAAAGAAGACTTCACATCGCCTTAAAAAATAATAAGGAATCTCAAAAACTTAGACCCTTCTAAGAAAACAGAATATAGTATCTGGAAAGCTGTTAAACATATGCAATGCCCTATTGCATACGCCTCCAGAATGGTCAGTGGGCAAAAAATACGTCAGAAAAACTTGAAGCATTCGCCAATCACTTGGAGAATGTGTTTACTGAAAATGATACAGATTTTTCTATTAGTGCTAATATTATAAGTAATGTGGTTCCACGCCCAATAAAATTCCGGTTCTCTACCGTGAAGACGACAATCAAAGGTCTAAAGGCAGGAAAATCACCTGGTATAGATAAAATTACTACCACGATGATAAGTAACCTGCCCAATTCAGCACTGAGAATTATTTTGTTCATCTTTAACTCGATGCTACGTATTGGATATTTCCCTACCTCATGGAAAGTATCCAAAATTGTTATGATACCAAAACCGGGAAAAGATGTCACTCATGTGACATCATACCGTCCCATTAGCCTGTTGTCTATATTCTTAAAATTTTTTGAAAAGTTATTGCTTGAAAGCCTTATACTACACCTTAACGATAATTGCATTATTCCTGACCATCAGTTTGGTTTCAGAAGAAAGCACAGCACTATCGAACAGGTACATCGAATAACTACTCTTATTCGGAAGGCCTTCGAGAGCAAGCAATATTGCTCAGCATTATTCATAGATATTTCTCAAGCTTTTGATAAAGTTTGGCACGATGGACTAATACACAAAATTATCACATTACTACCTGCGAATGTTCACAAACTGCTTAAAAATTATATATGAATCCTTCAATGAAGAACTCAGGTGGTGATTTTTGTACATGGATTATCATTATATCCTGTTGAGATGGCAACAGTACCTAAGAACTTCCCCGAAGTGAAAAAGGCATAATAAATTAGTAGTAATCTCCAATATATGGAGGCTTTTCGTTCACCAATTTACCGCATCAGTTCCATTCTCAAGATCATATAGATCAATCTACGGGATGACAGGCAACCATTGAATACTCACCTGACAATTCCCCAGAATATACCGGTGTCCCAAAACGCGACCGGCGTCCTAAAACCGATTGGGTTAAGGTATACAACATATCCTGCTTTGTACACAGACCTGTTCGAAGAGAGAATTATCCAACCCATTAGATATAGGATATATCAGTCCTTCAACCAACATTCTCTACTCGCGAATTTGGGTTTTAACCACTTCAACTACGTGGGCCCGAAGTAAACCCAACCAACTGACCGGCCAGTCCTGCGGTCAACTGGCCATCCGTAGTACCAGATTATGTGGTGCTCTGGTTCGGCCTCTTCTCAATCTATGCAAGGGCTAAGCCAGGCAGTAGACTGTAATACCAATTTATAGTCCCGGCTGTTACCAACACCACTAGGTTGGTAACACGTTTGTTCCCCGGGATTGCAATAACACCAAGGTGAAGGTTTCACCAAGGTAACATGTCCCCGGGGGAAAATAATATATAACAGTGAAATTAGGCATAAACATGTTTCATAGGAACCTAAATCAATTTGAAAAATTTTATAAGGATCGGCCCAAATTTGAGCCTACCCGCCATAATCAGAAAATTACTAAAGGTCTAACTATAATACGCATACACTAGCTTAAGTCAGCTTAAGCAACTGTGCCGGCGTTTCGTGTACGGCGTGAAGGGGTGAAAGACAAGGATGTACTCCGAGAGAGTTCTAAGCTACCTCAGCTTTTAGATATAGGTGACGACTACTACTACTCGGAATCACCAGATAATAATAACAACACCATTATAGCAAATCCCAAAAAAGATGAAGTAGAGCAAATGGTGAAACAGGTGAGTAAAAACTACCTATTACTAAAACAAGTAATATTTCTATATTCGGCTGTGCCGAATCTTATATACCCTTCACCAAGTATGTTTTAAAAAACAGTTTTTATTTATTTTGTATCTCTGCACACATGTCACACATAACATACACACAAACAAATATAAACTGTAACAGAAAGAAATATTAACCGTTGTACTGTAATACCACCGTCAAACTGTATTACCACCCTCAAACAAATATCAGATGTATTACCAACATATTACTGCTTTATCACCTTGTTCTTGTTATACCCACTTACCTTCGTAAGAACAGAACAGCATCCAAACATAAAAAATACACAGCTGAATAAAACCAAATACATCTCCATACGCACATGTACATCTTTATCCAATTCAGTGAGGGTAGAATAGCCGTAGAAAGTGTCTGAAAGCCGTCCCACAGGGAAACATATGGGGGAGGGTAGTTCTTAGTTTTGAGCTCAAAGTAAACCCGTCCAGGAATAGCCAACTTGTGATGGCCATTTCCTCCAGACTAAAAAAAAATCAGTTACAACGTAAATGCCATTAAAAAGTTTAAAAATAATAAAACAATAAATGTCATTAAATGCAAATAAATGGTATTGTTAATATTCGAAATACTTTACATGATCCATCTCATCTTCTCCAAGTATAGAGAAAGGTAACTTCAATGTCAACACTTCTGCTGGTTTATATTGAAGGCTGATGTCACCGCTTTGCTGTTTCTGATTTATAAAGTAATGTTTAACATCAATATGTTTCATATTGTTCATGGGAAATTTTTGTTGTTTTAGGGGCTCTCAATTTAAAGCTGTCCCTTACAATGTAAGAGCGTAACCAGATGGCGAAGTCGATTTAAAATTGTCGGCGGCGGCTGAGCTAAAATAATTCGGCGGCGGCTTACAGTCGGCTCAGAGCCAATCGTTTTTATTGATATTTAAGCTATAAATGTTATGTTCAAAAATAACAAAATATCAACATTTAAAGACTGAGGATCAAGTCTCTTTGCTTAAAATATTAATTCATTACCAAATAATGATATAGATACAGAATTTGGAATTTTTTCTTTATATACAAGGTCCATTTATATCTTAAAAGCACATGAATGCTCTTAATACAAAATTTGCCACAAATATTAGTTTTGTATACAAAAATTCTATTTCAAGAATTTTTCACGATCGAATCAAGCCTCTTTGCTTAAAATGTTAATAATAATATTCCTTAAATATATTCAGTTACACTGGCTTGAATCTTAATGGAGAAATTGGATGGTATAGACATATTAGGATATAAAAAATATTTAAATTAGCCAGACATACATTTTTCTTTTATTGCAACCAATTGAAAAATTAAGAAAAACATTTAAATAAATTTAATAAAAACTATGAATAAAACCAAATACATCTCCATACGCACATGTACATCTTTATCCAATTCAGTGAGGGTAGAATAGCCGTAGAAAGTGTCTGAAAGCCGTCCCACAGGGAAACATATGGGGGAGGGTAGTTCTTAGTTTTGAGCTCAAAGTAAACCCGTTCAGGAATAGCCAACTTGTGATGGCCATTTCCTCCAGACTAAAAAAAATCAGTTACAACGTAAATGCCATTAAAAAGTTTAAAAATAATAAAACAATAAATGTCATTAAATGCAAATAAATGGTATTGTTAATATTCGAAATACTTTACATGATCCATCTCATCTTCTCCAAGTATAGAGAAAGGTAACTTCAATGTCAACACTTCTGCTGGTTTATATTGAAGGCTGATGTCACCGCTTTGCTGTTTCTGATTTATAAAGTAATGTTTAACATCAATATGTTTTTTATTGTTCATGGGAAATTTTTTTTGTTTTAGGGGCTCTCAATTTAAAGCTGTCCCTTACAATGTAAGAGCGTAACCAGATGGCGAAGTCGATTTAAAATTGTCGGCGGCGGCTGAGCTAAAATAATTCGGCGGCGGCTTACAGTCGGCTCAGAGCCAATCGTTTTTATTGATATTTAAGCTATAAATGTTATGTTCAAAAATAACAAAATATCAACATTTAAAGACTGAGGATCAAGTCTCTTTGCTTAAAATATTAATTCATTACCAAATAATGATATAGATACAGAATTTGGAATTTTTTCTTTATATACAAGGTCCATTTATATCTTAAAAGCACATGAATGCTCTTAATACAAAATTTGCCACAAATATTAGTTTTGTATACAAAAATTCTATTTCAAGAATTTTTCACGATCGAATCAAGCCTCTTTGCTTAAAATGTTAATAATAATATTCCTTAAATATATTCAGTTACACTGGCTTGAATCTTAATGGAGAAATTGGATGGTATAGACATATTAGGATATAAAAAATATTTAAATTAGCCAGACATACATTTTTCTTTTATTGCAACCAATTGAAAAATTAAGAAAAAACATTTAAATAAATTTAATAAAAACTATCACATTTATATTAAAAATGTATCGGGAGTATTGAAAATTAAAAAATATCGCTTGTTACATATATCCTTTGAAAAAATTTTGTACGTTTTCAAAATATAATTCCAACAATAATTCATTATGTTTCAGAACCAAAAATAATTACAGTCTTACAGTCTATAGCCTAGTTAATATCCAAAGAAAAATATTAAAAAAATTGAGTCGTCTTAAGCCGAATGTTTCGGCGGCGGTTCAAGCAACTAAATATAGTTCGGCGGCGACTAAGCGCCGACTTGAAGCCGGTCGACTTCGCCCTCTGAGCGTAACTAGAATATTATCTGTTGTCTGTTAGATTCAATAAGCATCGACTACACCATAGAAAATTTAATGAGCTCCTCGACATCCCGGGAGGGTTTAAACTCACTCACATATAATTTTTCAACATATATAGACTCAGTATATTTTCGTTCGTTCAACTTAACTGGTCCGAGATCTTACATCTCAAATGATTCGTCTAGGGGTTTCATAAATTCATTAATTAAATATTCATAGAGTCTGCTAATAAATCGTCCATTTTTTCTGATCTTCCTTTAAAACGAATAAGCATGGGTTAACTTAGTGTACTTTTTGTAATATTTCGGACAGATTTTCGGAGTTCATAAAGTGCTCCTCTTATTCTGGATTTTTATAAATTATAACGATACGGCGCACAGTGGTATAGGAAAAAAAAGAGGGAAATAATTCGGTAACTTCTAAACGGTTAATCCGATTTTAATGAAATTTAGTATGCACAAAAAGGAGGTGTTGTCGAGTTTAGGTTTTGAATTTGGACCTTATAGGCCAACCAGGGGCCCGGCGGGGGGTCCTCAAATTAGGACACCTCGGCTATGTTAAATTTTTAAAACGATCTTATTTCTTCATTTGAGTTCCGATTTAAAAAAAATTTCGTATATAGAATCTTCTCATCGAGCACTATAAAAAATGTCGTCGTAGCAGTAAATTATCTCTTATAGTTTAGGAGATATTCGCATTTGAAAATTAAAATTTTAAAATTTTTACCGTCCTTACTTTAGTTTTTTGATAATAACGGGTCCAAATATTCCCGATTTTCGCCATTTTTTTTATTCGCTTAACAACAAGTCTATATATCAAGCAGTGAAAGAATTATGTAGAAATCATGACTGATTCCAAAGTTATAGGCATTTTAATTTAAAAAATTAAAAAAAGGCGATTTTTTGCCATTTTTTGGGGAAAAAAGTATCTTTTTCTTTTTAAGTTATCTAAAAAGTTTCTAAGAAGATGTATATAGAATTTATACTTTTTGAAAAGCTGACTTTACATAAAATACGACAAATGAAACAAAACCTAAAATTTTTGATACCGAGGGGACCAGATCCATCCAAAAAAACCCTATTTTTTATATAAAATTCAATTTTGAGCAAAAATTCTCAAATCGCATAGTCGATATCAAATTATAGTGACCTGTTTTATATGACCCAATATGTTCTTAATCATTTTGTAACGGGTTTCGATAACCACGCCCCTGGTATGGATATAATAGGCAAAAAACCAAAAAATCCCATTTTTGGGATTTTTTAAAACTTTTTTCGGAATTCCGGGATTTCTAATAAGAAAATTCGAAATTTTTATTTAATTTTGGATTTTGAGTAAAAAAATCTACCTAACTGTAAAATTTCATCAAAAAATATTCATAAATAAAATTTTTATTGCAATTTGAAAAATTTGTATCTTCGCAAAAACTGAATAAAAAACATTTTTTAATTTTTTAAAAAAAGTATTCCGCGAATTTTTTAATTTTCAAAATTATATACAGTTTTGAAAAATAGACAAAATTACCTTTCCATTGATATATAACATGCCTACCTAATGTTTTTTAAGTGACAAATTAATTAGGGAAAACTCAACATCTTTTAGAGAATTTACCTAGTACTATTATTTTCATCCATACATTTGTTAGGCATGTTTTACTACCTAAATTTTTATGAATTTTTATAGCCACTTTTTACGATTAATCTTTTATTCTTTATCCCTAAAAAATTAACAAGTATTTATTTTATATAAAAATAGTCTTTATTTATTTTTTTTTATAAATTAATATAATTTTGTAAAATAATCGGTATCACAGTAGTCCATATCTAAAAGATAAAGTAAATCTTTAAATTCATGAATATTTTCAAATGCTAACGTTTTGTAGCAAATCCAACGTTTCTTTATAGTAGATAAAACAGGATCAGAAGATAGAATCATTTTGAGACTGCCTAGAACACTTCCTTGAGCTAAACTGATGAATATGCTTAAAGTCTCTATTCCTCGATTCTTGGGGTTCTTCTGTAAGCTCTCCTAAAGGCAGAATATTATGTTCTATGATGACCTTTCCATGACATAATATCTTGTGAACTGTAGGTGTCATTTCTTTCCAGGGATATAATTCCAAAAGTAATTTAGAAACTTTTGTAGAATACTCTCCAAATTTTGTTGCGTTCACTTTATGCTTGCTATTTATCGCCATTAGAATAATATTGACCTTTTGCAGTAAATCCATACTAATTCCGGTTATTTCGGAAGTAGTTTCAAAATGTTTAAAAAAATGTCTAGCGGTATTACCATCGTTTGTGCTTCCATATCCTGTGAGTGGTTTATCATATTTAATCCCATCCGCTTTTTAAATTCCTCTTGAATTCTTCGTTTCTCACTGGCTCTCATTTCCATTAACTCCTTATTGTTATTTGCACTTTTGTTTGCATTTTCCGGTATGCTTCTGTACTTTAAATCATATGCTAAATGTAGAAAATGTTCCAGAAATCGTATGCGAGCATGTAGGGGGGATATTCCAAATTGTAATGTTTCCTCATTTATTGATCTTTGTTTGAAAATATTCGAAAATTCTGATTTTTTATCACCACATATGTAGCAGTACCAAGTAGATGATGTTCCTGTAATGGCATTTCCAACTTTCCCATCAATCATTGTAAGTTTTAAATCATAGGACATGTTAAACGAATAATTTTCTATTTCGATTGTTATAGGTTCCAAGTTTTTAATTTCTGCTTCAATACGATTTATCAAATCTTGCGTTGTTGTTTTGGATTCCTTTATATACTCAAAGCTTATTAGCCTACAAAAAGCTTTGGATCCTGGAGTCGAATTCTTCCAAATATCATCGAAACTGGTTGATGGAGAATCGCTGTCAGCATACTTTCGAATTCTTAATGGAACAAGCGATGCCATAAATACACTTTTATACTCGGAAGATGATTCACTTGTGTTGATTTGTTTATATTCCGAGAGTGCTGATAATCCATCACATCCCCACTTACAAATGAGTTGAAGATCACAAGAATTTATTTTTTTTAGTTGGTCTGAAGAAAAGTCAGAAGCAATCCTTAAAGCAGTATTTTCGAGTAGAGCGCCGAGTCCAATAACAGCCTTCCGATCAGTTATTTCAATAGGAGGTGGTATAATGCTTTTCTTCTTTTCATTTATTTTGTCATATGATGGTAAAACATCCACTCCTTTTTCAGATAGCGCCTTTCTTAACGTTATGTAGTTATCACGACTTAATCCCAGCTGCAACATAAGCGCAATAGCTTCTTCCTCAGTGAACGTTGTATCAGATGATGGTGTGGGTATACTCTTTACAATTCTTTTCAGTCGTCTTGGTGATGCGGTTGGAAGAATATTTGCAATTTTTATGGCATCCAAAGGCTGTTTTTCTTTTCTTAACATTGCTTTAAAAGTGTCCGAAACTTCTTCGTTAGATAAGGTTTCTAGTGAAGTTGATAACCTTTTCCTCTTAGATTTTGAGCTCAAATCCTCATACTGCTTACAGGGAGCACCAACAGTTGATACGCAAATAGCAACTTCTACACATTCATCCAGCCAATCAGAAAATTTCGTTCGAAATTTAGCAATGGAATACCGAACACTCTTCAGTTTTATATCAACTGATTTTATAAAATTTTCAATTTTACATATATCAGTTTTATCCACTTTATTTTTATGTGCAGTTTCAATATATTTCAATAAGAAGTTCACTTTATCTTGAAAAGGAGCTGAAGAGTGTTCAAATAAAATGGAGCACAAATCATTTTTTTAGTACGATCGCCATGGTTAGAAAATTACAAATAATTACAAACAGATATAAACCTGTCTTATATATTAATTACAGGTACTTAAATTAAATTATTTTTTGAAGGGTTATGATATTCTACCTAATATGTCTAACGTATCCTTATGTAATGAATTTTTCCTCAATAGGTCACTTTAATAAGCTACCTATTAAAGTGACCTATAGGGGTAAAAATCATTACAGTTTAAAAAATAATACCTGAAAATTTTTTAATATATGTAACAAATTTAAGAGTTAACGTTATGGATGAAAATAATAGTGCTAGGTAAATTTTCTAAAAGATGTTGAGTTTTCCCTAATTAATTTGTCACTTAAAAACATTAGGTAGGCATGTTAAAGGTAATTTTGTCTATTTTTCAAAACTGTATATAATTTTTGAAAATTAAAAAATTCGCGGAATACTTTTTTTTAAAAAAATTAAAAAATGTTTTTTATTCAGTTTTTGCGAAGATACAAATTTTTCAAATTGCAATAAAAATTTTATTTATGAATATTTTTTGATGAAATTTTACAGTTAGGTAGATTTTTTTACTCAAAATCTAAAATTAAATAAAAAGTTCGAATTTTCTTATTAGAAATCCCGGAATTCCCAAAAAAGTTTTAAAAATTCCCAAAAATGGGATTTTTTGGTTTTTTGCCTATTATATCCATACCAGGGGCGGGGTTATCGAAACCCGTTACAAAATGATTAAGAACATATTGGGTCATATAAAACAGGTCACTATAATTTGATATCGACTATGCGATTTGAGAATTTTTGCTCAAAATTGAATTTTCTATAAAAAAAATAGGGTTTTTTGGATGGACCTGGTCCCCTCGGTATCAAAAATTTTTAGGTTTTGTTTCATTTATCGTATTTTATGTAAAGTCAGCTTTTCAAAAAGTATAAATTCTATATACATCTTCTTAGAAACTTTTTAGATAACTTAAAAAGAAAAAGATACTTTTTTCCCAAAAAAATGGCAAAAAATCGCCTTTTTTTAATTTTTTAAATTAAAATGCCTATAACTTTGGACTCAGTCATGATTTTTACATAATTCTTTCACTGCTTGATATATAAAAAAGAAATGGCGAAAATCGGGAATATTTGGACCCGCTATTATCAAAAAACTAAAGTAAGAACGGTAAAAATTTTAAAATTTTAATTTTCAAATGCGAATATCTCCTAAACTATAAGAGATAATTTACTGCTATGACGACATTTTTTATAGTGCTCGATGAGGAGATTCTATATACGAATTTTTTTTAAATCGGAACTCAAATGAAGAAATAGGATCGTTTTAAAAATTTAACATAGCCGAGGTGTCCTAATTTGAGGACCCCCCGCCGGGCCCCTGGTTGGCCTATAAAGTCCAAATTCAAAACCTAAACTCGACAACACCTCCTTTTTGTGCATACCAAATTTCATTAAAATCGGATTAACCGTTTAGAAGTTACCGAATTATTTCCCTCTTTTTTTTCCTATACCACTGTGCATCGGAAGATGGTGCACTGGTTGCAGGTATTGATATTTTTATATCCAAACATATGCCTTTCTATTTAAGTGCATAAAATTATTCGGAAGCATATTACCTACCTATTTCCATATTTTTATTAAATTGTAAAAATTTATGAACTTTTTATACTACTTTTTTAATTTTACTTTTAATTTAAAACTGAAAAGTTTTTTACCTGTTACTTTTTGTATTATATTTGTTATTCATAATTTGTTACTATTTATGAACTTTGTATTGTTTCTTTAATTTTTTATACTACTTTTTTAATTTTACATAAAACTGAAAAGATTTTACCTGTTACTTTTTGTATTATATTTGTCATTCATAATTTGTGGCTTAATAATTTTGAATAGTGAATAAGTCCATACATATTTGATACGCGTATTGAATATACGTAATTAGATTTCATTGCGAATACGTACACGATGATACTCAAAATGAAACTTGTGTGAACGTACATTGTATTCAAAAATTATGAGTAAATAGTTGCATTACTTGTTTCATACATACTCATTGTCAATCTCTGGTGGGGACTAGGCGAAATCGTGGGCTAAACAAACTGCATCAACTAAAAACTTCTGTGTAAAATTTCATCTATTTAGCTGTTCCCGTTTGGATTTAATACGAAATATGTCTTACACCAAAAAAAAACATGGTAAACATGTTGGAACATGCCGTATCGTTATAATGTATAAAAATCCAGAATAAGAGGAGCACTTTATGAACTCCGAAAATCTGTCTTAAAATATTACAAAAAGTACACTAAGTTAACCCATGCTTATTCGTTTTAAAGGAAGATCAGAAAAAATGGACGATTTATTAGCAGACTCTATGAATGTTTAATTAATGAATTTATGAAACCCCTAGACGAATCATTTGAGATGTAAGATCTCGGACCAGTTAGGTTGAACGAACGAAAATATACTGAGTCTATATATGTTGAAAAAGTATATGTGAGTGATTTTAAACCCTCCCGGGATGTCGAGGAGCTCATTAAATTTTCTATGGTGTAGTCGATGCTTATTGAATCTAACAGACAACAGATAATATTCTAGTTACGCTCAGAGGGCGAAGTCAACCGGCTTCGAGTCGGCGTAAGACTGTAATTATTTTTGGTTCTGAAACATAATGAATTATTGTTGGACAATTATATTTTGAAAACGTACAAAATTTTTTCAAAGGATATATGTAACAAGCGATATTTTATAATTTTCAATACTCCCGATACATTTTTAATATAAATGTGATAGTTTTTATTAAATTTATTTAAATGTTTTTCTTAATTTTTCAATTGGTTGCAATAAAAGAAAAATGTATGTCTGGCTAATTTAAATATTTTTTATTTCCTAATATGTCTATACCATCCAATTTCTCCATTAAGATTCAAGCCAGTGTAACTGAATATATTTAAGGAATATTATTATTAACATTTTAAGCAAAGAGGCTTGATTCGATCGTGAAAAATTCTTGAAATAGAATTTTTGTATACAAAACTAATATTTGTGGCAAATTTTGTATTAAGAGCATTAATGTGCTTTTAAGATATAAATAGACCTTGTATCTATATCATTATTTTGTAATGAATGAATATTTTAAGCAAAGAGACTTGATCCTAAGTCTTTAAATGTTGATATTTTGTTATTTTTGAACATAACATTTATAGCTTAAATATCAATAAAAACGATTGGCTCTGAGCCGACTGTAAGCCGCCGCCGAATTATTTTAGCTCAGCCGCCGCCGACAATTTTAAATCGACTTCGCCCTCTGGTTACGCTCTTACATTGTAAGGGACAGCTTTAAATTGAGAGCCACTAAAACAACAAAAATTTCCCATGAACAATATGAAACATATTGATGTTAAACATTACTTTATAAATACTTGATCCTCAGTCTTTAAATGTTGATATTTTGTTATTTTTGAACATAACATTTATAGCTTAAATATCAATAAAAACGATTGGCTCTGAGCCGACTGTAAGCCGCCGTCCAATTTTTTCAGCTCAGCCGCCACCGACAATTTTAAATCGACTTCGCCCTCTGGTTACGCTCTTACATTGTAAGGGACAGCTTTAAATTGAGAGCCACTAAAACAACAAAAATTTCCCATGAACAATATGAAACATATTGATGTTAAACATTACTTTATAAATCAGAAACAGCAAAGCGGTGACATCAGCCTTCAATATAAACCAGCAGAAGTGTTGACATTGAAGTTACCTTTCTCTATACTTGGAGAAGATGAGATGGAACATGTAAAGTATTTCGAATATTAACAATACCATTTATTTGCATTTAATGACATTTATTGTTTTATTATTTTTAAACTTTTTAATGGCATTTACGTTGTAACTGATTTTTTTTAGTCTGGAGGAAATGAGCTCAAAACTAAGAACTACTCTCCCCCATATGTTTCCCTGTGGGACGGCTTTCAGACACTTTCTACGATTATTCTACCCTCACTGAATTGGATAAAGATATACATGTGCGTATGGAGATGTATTTGGTTTTATTCAGCTGTGTATTTTTTTATGTTTGGATGCTGTTCTGTTCTTACGAAGGTAAGTGGGTATAACAAGAACAAGGTGATAAAGCAGTAATATGTTGGTAATACATCTGATATTTGTTTGAGGGTGGTAATACAGTTTGACGGTGGTATTACAGTACAACGGTTAATATTTCTTTCTGTTACAGTTTATATTTGTTTGTGTGTATGTTATGTGTGACATGTGTGCAGAGATACAAAATAAATAAAAACTGTTTTTAAAACATACTTGGTGAAGGGTATATAAAATTCGGCACAGCCGAATCTTCATCTTTTTTGGGATTTGCTATAATGGTGTTGTTATTATTATCTGGTGATTCCGAGTAGTAGTAGTCGTCACCTATATCTAAAAGCTGAGGTAGCTTAGAGCTCTCTCGGAGTACATCCTTGTCTTTCACCCCTTCACGCCGTACACGAAACGCCGG
>NC_060952.1:60032505-60033632 GCF_022045245.1 Lucilia cuprina | reverse complement strand
CTAAAACTGTAGAAGCATATTATTTTTAAATTCTTTATATAAGAAATGTTTCATAATTTATTTCTTATTTATATTTTAGTTATAATATTATTAATATTTTCAAAAAAATTTTGTTACTAATAATTTCTAAAACTCTTGGACCAAGATTCATAGCAGCTGGTGATTATAATGCAAAACATACATTTTGAGGCTCTCGCCTCATCACTCCCAAAGGCAGATAATTTCTAGAAGCAATATCGCATAACAGACTAGATGCCATATCTAGTGGCAAACCTACCTATTGGCATACAGACCTCAATAAATTTCCGAGCTAATTGACTTTGCTGTAATCAAAAACATAAAACGAGAATTTATTGCCTAGGAACATTAAGTCTCTAATTAAAGAAAAGAGAACACTCAGGCGTCAATGGCAACAATCGCGATCTCCAAACATAATGGTTAAACTCAATCAGTGCCAAAGAAGACTTCACATCGCCCTAAAAAATAATAAGGAATCTCAAAAACTTAGACCCTACTAAGAAAACAGAATATAGTCTCTGGAAAGCTGTTAAACATATGCAATGCCCTATTGCATACGCCTCCAGAATGGTCAGTGGGCAAAAAATACGTCAGAAAAACTTGAAGCATTCGCCAATCACTTGGAGAATGTGTTTACTGAAAATGATACAGATTTTTCTATTAGTGCTAACATAATAAGTAATGTGGTTCCACGCCCAATAAAATTCCGGTTCTCTACCGTGAAGACGACAATCAAAGGTCTAAAGGCAGGAAAATCACCTGGTATAGATAAAAATTGTTATGATACCAAAACCGGGAAAAGATGTCACTCATGTGACATCATACCGTCCCATTAGACTAGAAAAAAAGAATATAGACAATATATTCTTAAAATTTTTTGAAAAGTTATTGCTTGAAAGCCTTATACTACACCTTAACGATAATTGCATTATTCCTGACCATCAGTTTGGTTTCAGAAGAAAGCACAGCACTATCGAACAGGTACATCGAATAACTACTCATATTCGGAAGGCCTTCGAGAGCAAGCAATATTGCTCAGCATTATTCATAGATATTTCTCAAGCTTTTGATAAAGTCTGGCACGATGGACTGATACACAAAATTATCAC
>NC_060952.1:60010796-60032405 GCF_022045245.1 Lucilia cuprina | reverse complement strand
GTGAAAGAATAATGAAAATATAAACACAACTTTTACACCCATAAAAAGCAATTAGTATAAATTGAATTCATGCAAGTTTATAAAAATTTCATAAATCATTCATTACATTATTTATGCTATAAATAGAAAAATCATATACATTATTTTTATTAAAATCTTCACTATCTACATCTGATTCTGATACATAATTTACAACTTTTTCTTTTTTTCTGCAAACAGAAGCCAGATGCCCAATTTTTCCACAAAAGTTACATTTAAGTACTATGCTGAAATCTACATTCATTTGATTTGTGGTTCCTCCAACCACAATGAGAACAGGCCTTTAATGTTTTTGATTGATCAGCTCTTGATTGTTGTCTCTTCTTTGCTTGATATTCGTGACTGTTTTGGTTGGTGCTTTTGTCCTTGTTAGAATAATTGTTGTTGTTGTATTTGAGTTTGTTTTTATGTTTGCCAAACTTTATATTTCCAACTTGAATGTCATTATTTTCTTTCGATACTAACTTCATCTCCATAATTAAAGCTTTTCTGAGAGCATCTTCAATTGTAATTTTCTCATCCTCTTCACACAGGCATTCATATATTTTATTATTTATTCCCATAATAAAGCGATCCAAAACAAAGGCATCTAAATGAACACCAAATTTACATGCGAGTGCTAATTTTTTACTCTAGCATGCCATTCTGCTACTGTTTCGTCTTCACCTTGTATAGCAGCGTGAAAGCTTTTGCGCTCACGAAAAATTATAGTTGGCGGAGTGTAGTGCATTTTTAGTAAGCTGCAAAGTTCTTTAAACGTTTTTGAAACTGGGGTGTCTGGGCTACATAAATTATGCATTGTTTCATACGCAATTGGTCCAATAGCTTTCAAGAGAGTGGCTTTTTTCGTACTTTCTTCAGTGCAATTTATTTCAGTGAAATGAATATCAAGTTTTTCTTTCCATAACAACCAAGATTCATTGCGGGGGGAAAACTGAGGTATATTATTTGGATGGTAAATAGTAACGGTACCACCTGGAACATTATCTGACATGTTGATTTTTTTTTTATTTTTTTTATGTGGTCCAAAATGCACTTTTTTATACAAATTAAGTTTTTGTCTTTAGAATGACAATTTATGTTCTGTATTCAGTTGTTCCTTTTTTTATGTATATGAAGTTCTTATGGTGATTTTTTTTAAGTTGTTTTTTTTATTATTTCCTTTTTTATATGTATATATTTACATACATTTAAGTAAATAAAGTTCAACAAATTGTTTTTAATTTTCTTTTTAAAATATGTATTTAATTTTTTTGTAACAATTGTAAAACGAGTTACACTTATTATTTATTACTTATGTGTATATACACATTTAATCGTATTTACGATAATTCCTTTTTTTTATCTCGTCGCCAATGTAGTGTATTGAAACGCACGGAGTCTGATTAACAACTAACTTTTATTAATGTTAAAGGGATAGAAATTCAAGTAATATTAATAGCTATGTGTTTAACATAAAGAAAGATTAACTTCAATATATACTTAAAAGTGATAGAGGTGTTAATGTAATAACAATACATAACAACAATCATATCGGAACCTCAAATTACCACCTTTTTAAACCTGGGAAAATGATACTACCGATCTATCCAATTGGCCATTTTCTAAAAACACATTATGCAATATATTATATACCAAAACAAATGGCAATTTTAATGCTTTAAAATGGTGCATAAACGACTGTCCTAGCACGAAAACTGCCAAAGTTAATTGCAGCCATATCGCAATCTCAGATTACTGCATTTGATACATAGAACAATAATTCTATTGATCTATTAAGTTGACCAATTTGTAAAAACACACATTATGCTATAAATGATATACTTTATTAAAGTGCAATCATAATGATTTAAAATGATGTCTAAATGACTATCATAGCATGAAAACTGTCAATGTTATTTGCAGTCATATCGGAACCTCAAATTACCGCATTTTTAAACCTGGGAAAATAATACTACCGATCTATCCAATTGGCCATTTTCTAAAAGTACATTATGCAATATATTATATACCAAAACAAATGGCAACTATAATGCAATAAAAAGTTATATAAACGACTGCAATAACATGAAAACTATAAATGATATTTGCAACTATATCTGAGCCTTAAATTTCCGCATTTCTAAACCTGTACCAATAAATATACCGATCTTTCCAATTTTTTTAAAAATTCATTATGCCAAAAATTATACACAAAAACAAAGTGCAACTTTAATGCTTTAAAATGATGCATAAACGATTGTTCTGGCATGAAAACTGTCAAAGTTATTTGCAACCATATCGGAACCTCAAATCACAGTGTTTTTAAACATAGAACAACAATTCTACCGATCCTTCAAATTGACCATTTTTTAGACGAACACATTATGCCACAAATGATATACCAAATTAAAGTGCAATCACAATGCTTTGAAATGATGCCTAAATGACTGTCATAGCGTGAAAACTGTCAATGTTATTTGAAGCCATATTGGAACCTCAAACTACCGCGTTTTTAAAGCTGTGAAAAAAATTCTACCGATCTATCCAATTGGCCATTTTCTAAAAATATATTATGCAGTAAATTATAAACCAAAACAAATGGCAACTATAATGCAATAAAAAGATATATAAACGACTGCAATAACATAAAAACTATAAAAGATATTTGCAACCATATCGGAGCCTTAAATTATCGCATTTCTAAACCTGTACCAATAAATATACCGATCTATCCTATTTTTGTAAAAACTCATTATGCCACAAGTTATACACCAAAACAAAGTGCAACTGTAATGCTTTAAAATGATGTATAATCGATTGTCCTGGCATGAAAACTGTCAAAGTTATTTGCAACCATATCGGAACCTCAAATCACAGCGTTTTTAAACGTAGAACAACAATTCTACCGATCCTTCAAATTGACCATTTTTTAGACGAACATATTATGCCACAAATGATATACCAAATTAAAGTGCAATCATAATGCTCTAATATGATGCATAAATGACTGTCGTAGCATGAAAACTGTCAAAGTTATTCACAACCATATCGGAACCTCAAATTACCGCCTTTTTAAACCTGGGAAAATAATTCTACCGATCTATCCAATTGGCCATTTTCTAAAAATACATAATGCAATAAATTATATACCAAAACAAATGGCAATTTTAATGCTTTAAAATGGTGTATAAACGACTGTCCTAGCACGAAAACTGCCAAAGTTAATTGCAACCAGATTACTGCGTTTATTGAACATAGAACAATAATTATACCGATCTATCAAATTGACTAATTTGTAAAAACACACATTATGCTACAAATGATATACCACATTGAAGTGCAATCATAATGCTTTAAAATGATGCCTAAATGACTGTTATAGCGTGAAAATGTCAATGTTATTTGCAGCCATATCGGAATCTTAAAATACCGCGTTTTTAAAGCTGTGGAAATAATTCTACCGATCTATCCACTTAGCCATTTTCTAAAAATATATTATGCATCAAATTATATACCAAAACAAATGGCAACTATAATCCAATAAAAAGATATATAAACGACTGCTATAACATGAGAACTATAAAAGATATTTGCAACCATATGGGAGACTTAAATTATCGCATTTCCAAACCTGTACCAATAAATATACCGATCTATCCAATTTTTGTAAAAATTCATTATACCACAAATTGTACACCAAAACAAAGTGCAACAGTAATGCTTTAAAATGATGCATAAACGATTGTCGCACAGTGGTATAGGAAAAAAAAAAGAGGGAAATAATTCGGTAACTTCTAAACGGTTAATCCGATTTTAATGAAATTTGGTATGCACAAAAAGGAGGTGTTGTCAACACATTATGCCACAAATGATATACCAAATTAAAGTGCAATCATAATGCTTTAAAATGATGCATAAATGACTGTCATAGCATGAAAACTGTTAAAGTTATTCACAACCATATCGGAACTTCAAATTACCGCCTTTTTAAACCTGGGAAAATAATTCTACCGATCTATCCAATTGGCCATTTTCTAAAAATACATTATGCAATAAATAATATACCAAAATGAATGTCATAGCGTAACAACTGTCAATGTTATTTGCAGCCATATCGGAACCTTAATATACCGCGTTTTTAAAGCTGTGAAAATAATTCTACCGATCTATCCAATTAGCCATTTTCTAAAAATATATTATGCAACAAATTATATACCAAAATAAATGGCAACTATAATGCAATAAAAAGATATATAAACGACTGATATAACATGAAAACTATAAAAGATATTTGCAACCATATTGGAGCCTTAAATTACCGCATTTCCAAACCTGTACCAATAAATATACCGATCTATCCAATTTTTGTAAAAATTCATTATGCCACAAATTGTACACCAAAACAAAGTGCAACTGTAATGCTTTAAAATGATGCATAAACGATTGTCCTGGCATGAAAACTGTCAAAGTTATTTGCAACCATATCGGAAGCTCAAATCACAGCGTTTTTAAACATAGAACAACAATTCTACCGATCCTTCAAATTGACCATTTTTTAGACGAACACATTATGCCACAAATGATATACCAAATTAAAGTGCAATCATAATGCTTTAAAATGATGCATAAATGACTGTCATAGCATGAAAACTGTCAAGGTTATTTCCAACCATATCGGACCTTCAAACTACCGCCTTCTTAAACCTGGGAAAAATATTCTACCGATCTATCCAATTGGCCGTTTTCTAAAAATACATTATGCAATAAATTATATACCAAAACAAATGGCAATTTTAATGCTTTAAAATGGTGCATAAACGTCCTAGCAAGAAAACTGCCAAAGTTAATTGCAACCATAGCGGAACCTCAGATTACTACGTTTATTATACATACAATAATAATTATACCGATCTATCAAATTGACCAATTTGTAAAAACACACATTATGCTACAAATGATATACCATATTAAAGTGTAATCATAATGCTCTAAAATGATTCATAAATGACTGTCATAGCGTGAAAACTGTCAATGTTATTTGCAGCCATATCGGAACCTCAAACTATCGCGTTTGAAAGCTGTGAAAATAATTCTACCGATCTATCCAATTGGCCATTTTCTAAAAATATATTATGCAATAAATTATATACCAAAACAAATGGCAACTATAATGCAATAAAAAGATATATAAACGACTGCAATAACATGAAAACTATAAGTGATATTTGCAACCATATCGGAGCCTTAAAATTCCGCATTTCTAAACCTGTACCAATAAATATACCGATCTATCCTATTTTTGTAAAAACTCATTATGCCACAAATTATACACCAAAACAAAGTGCAACTGTAATACTTCAAAATAATGCATAAACGATTGTCCTGGCATAAAAACTGTCAATGTTATTTGCAACCATATGGAAACCTCAAATTACCGCCTTTTTAAACCTAGGAAAATAATTCTACCAATTGGATAGATCGGCCATTTTCCAAAAATACATTATGCAATAAATTATATACCAAAACAGATGGCAATTTTAATGCTTTAAAATGGTGCATAAACGACTGTCCTCGCACGAAAACTGACCAAGTTAATTGCAACCATATCGGAACCTCAGATTACAGCGTTTATTAAACATAGAACAATAATTATACCGATCTATCAAATTGACCAATTTGTAAAAACACACATTATGCTACAAATGATATACCATATTAAAATGCAATCATAATGCTTTAAAATGATTCATAAATGACTGTCATAGCGTGAAAACGGTCAATGTTATTTGCAGCCATATCGGAACCTCAAACTACCGCGTTTTTAAAGCTGTGAAAATAATTCTACCGATCTATCCAATTGGCCATTTTCTAAAAATATATTATGCAATAAATTATATACCAAAACAAATGGCAACTACTTATAATGCAATAAAAAGATATAAACGACTGCAATAGCATGAAAACTATAAAAGATATTTGCAACCATATCGGAGCCTTAAATTACCGCATTTCTAAAAAAACTCATATGCCATTATACACCAAAACAAAGTGCAACTGTAATGCTTTAAATTGATGCATAAACGATTGTCCTGGCATGAAAACTGTCAATGTTATTTGCAACCATATGGGAACATAGAACAACAATTCTACCGATCCTTCAAATTGACCATTTTTTAGACGAACACATTATGCCACAGATGATATACCAAATTAAAGTGCAATCATAATGCTTTAAAATGATGCATAAATGACTGTCATAGCATGAAAACTGTCAAAGTTATTCACAACCATATCGGAACCTCAAACTACCGCCTTCTAAAATCTGGGAAAATAATTCTACCGATCTATCCAATTGGCCATTTTCTAAAAATACATTATGCAATAAATTATATACCAAAACAAATGGCAATTTTAATGCTTTAAAATGGTGCATAAACGACTGTCCTAGGAAGAAAACTGCCAAAGTTAATTGCAACCATAGCGGAACCACAGATTCCTGCGTTTATTATACATAGAACAATAATTATACCGATCTCTCAAATTGAATAATTTCTAAAAATACACATTATGCTACAAATGATATACCATATGGAATTGCAATCATAATGCTTTAAAATGATTCATAAATGACTGTGATAGCGTGAAAACTGTCAATGTTATTTGCAGCCATATCGGAACGTCAAACAATCGCGTTTTGAAAGCTGTGAAAATAATTCTGCCGATCTATCTAATTGGCCATTTTCTAAAAATATATTATGCAATAAATTATATACCAAAACAAATGGCAAGTATAATGCAATAAAAAGATATATAAACGACTGCTATAACATGAAAACTATAAATGATATTTGCAACCATATCGAATCCTTAAATTATCGCATTTCTAAAGCTGTACCAATAAATATACCGATCTATCCAATATTTTTAAAAATTCATCATGCCACAAATTATACACCAAAACAAAGTGCAACTGTAGTGCTTTAAAATGATGCATAAACGATTGTCTGGCATGAAAACTGTCAAAGTTATTTGCAATCATATCGGAATCTCAAATCACAGCGTTTTTAAACATAGAACAACAATTCTACCGATCCTTCAAATTGACCATTTTTTAGACGAACACATTATGCCACAAATGATATACCAAATTAAAGTGCAATCATAATGCTTTAAAATGATGCATAAATGAAAACAAATGGAAATTTTAATGCTTTAAAATGGTGCATAAACGACTGTCCTAGCACGAAAACTGCCAAAGTTAATTGCAGCCATATCGGAACCTCAGATTACTGCATTTTTTTATATAGATTAATATTTATTATTCAGAGAAATTTTAATATTACATATTTAGACTTATTTCTAACCCCGCGAAGCCATTTGGCTTGTCTGCAGGATGAGGTTAGTACATGTACTAACCACATCCATATATGTGTATATTTTTTTTTATTATTTTACATTTCATTATACCCTACACCACTATAGTGGGGAGGGTATTATACGTTTGTGCTGATGTTTGTAACATACAAAAATATTGGTCCAATACCCACCTTAAAGTATACCGATCGATTCAGAATCATTTTTTGAGTCGATTAAGACATGTCCGTCCGTCCGTCCGTCCGTCCGTCTGTCCGGCTGGCTGGCTGGCTGTCCATGTAAACCTTGTGCGCAAGGTACAGGCCGCAATTTTCAAGATAATTTGATGAAATTTGGACCAAGCATGTTTTTTGGCACAAGGACGAAGCCTATTGAAAATGGTTGAAATCGGTCCATTATTTCACCTAGCCCCCATACAACCGTACCTCCCGATTTGAACTTTTTATGCTATAATTACGTCAAATATTCTGCTATCTCTCTAAAAATTGGCACAAATAAGTTTTATATAAGTATAAATGATACTTCAGATTTTCGTAAGGATCGGCCTATATTTGACCCTAGCCCCCATACAAACCCCCCTTCAAAAAATGACTTAAACGTCTAAAATTGACTTGTAACCATTTGTATCGCAATGAAACTCAACAAAACTAACTGTTATTTAGAAATATATCCTTTTCCCAAATTTACCGAGGATCGGCCCATATTTGACCTATATAATGCCTCATTTAGAAATTTTAGTTTTTTATCAATAAATGGCTTAAATATTTTGGAATTATGGTAATATTCAACATAAAAGTTTCTTTACAAAAATAAAAATTTTATAAAAAGTAAAAATTTTAAAAATATACTCATGGTGTAGGGTATTATATGGTCGGCCATGCCCGACTATACTTTCCTACTTGTTTTCTATATAAAATTGTTTAATTTTGCATTTTCTTTGATATTGGTTAGTGATATTTAATAACTGTATTGGTATTTGATTAAATATATTTGGTAGTGTGACGGATAATGTATTTCTCCCATAGTTGTTCTTATGGCGGTCCACTTTGTATCTTCCTTCTACGCATCTCCTCGTATTGTAATTGTGGTCTATTGGTTTTAGGAAGCGGGAATCATTGTAGAACTCGTTTATCAATGTAGTGTGGTATAGGCTTCTATGTTGAGTATTTGTAGTTTTTTAGCAATGCTATTTGTTGTTTGGTTTATGGTGTTATTATTTGAGCTATTATTAGAAGCAGTGTTTGGTTGTACAGTATTATTTGAATTTGAGACGTTTGTGTTGTTGGTGATGTTTGTATTTTGTGTTGTGTTTAAGATGTTGCTTTGGATTATATTGTGGTTGTTCGTTATACCGTAAATTAACGCAGGTTCTAATTGTTGTTTGTTGTGGAGCTTGTTTTTTAATAATATCCTCAAAATTTGGTTTTGAGTTTGTTGTAGAGATTTGCAATAAGTTGAATTGCCCCATGCTGTAATGCCATGCCTAATGTATGATTCAGCTAAGGAAAAATATGCTTCTTTAAGTACATCAAGCGTTGAACAGTTACTTAGGTGGTAAAGGCTGTACGCAACTTTTCGTAACTTTTCCCTTAGGTGCTGTACGTGTGTTAGCCATTAAAAATTTTCGTCCACATATACCCCGAGGTATTTATATAATTTCACTCACTATCTCTATAGTAGTTGTACACGTGTCATTAGAGTTGTAGTTGTTGATGTTTTGAAGACATTGAAAATCGTGGAAGTATATTTTGATTTCACTGTTACTGAGATGAACTGCCTTTATATGCATGAGCTTTGTTTTGTTTGCATTTATAAGAAGTCCATTGTCATGGCACCATTTTGTAACTTGGTTAAGTTGCTTTTGCATTAGATCTTTTGCGATTTCAATATTTTTATGTGTCACTACTATCGCTGTATCGTCTGCGTAAGCAAACACAGCGCATTCTTTTAGCATATCGATCAATTCATTTGCGTAAATTAAGTACAGTATAGATCCTATCTTTGATCCTTGGGGAACACCATTTTCGATGGATGTTTCCGTACTTAAAGTGTTTCCGATTTTAACATGATATGACCTGAGTTCTAGATAGTTTTGAACCATAATAGGCAGTTACCTCTGACTCCATTCCGTTCTAATATGTTTAGCAAATTGCTATGCGAAAGAGTGTCAAAGGCTTTGCTAAAGTCAATAAACAGTGCTAGGCAGTGAGAACTATTCTCTAGATGGCTATTTATATGGTTTGAAAAGTTTCCAGAAGTTTATTAATATTCTTTCCTTTCTGAAATCCATATTGGTTTGCGTTTAATATTTTATATTTTCTTAGGAAATCATTGAGTCTCCGAACCGGTAATATTGCAATTGGCCTATAGTTGTTGTAATAATTTTTAGCACCTGATTTATATATTGGACGGATTATTGAAGTTTTTAGTACTTTGGGTATAGTTGCTGTGTAAATACTTTGGTTTATAACTTGGGTTATTATAGGAGTAATTTGACTAGCATTATATTTTAGATCCTTCGGCCTTATTCTATCTATTCCTGCACCTTTATTAGTTTGTAAAGTACTTAATATACCATATATCTCTTCTTCTGTGGTAGGAGACACGTACATTGAATTTGGTATTGTTTTTGGTTGGTTTGTTAAAGTCTTTATGTTACATTTGTGTAGTATTTTATAAACATTTTCATTAAAGTTTTTTGCAAACGTATTAGCTATGTTCAAGGAATTTTCGTGTTTAAAGTTGTTTTTAATTGTAGTATCGATATTATTTATCACTTTACCTGTTATTTCATTTATGAGTTGCCACGTAGCTCGCATATTGTTTTTATTTTCGGCAAATTTTCGTTTAAAATAATTGTTTTTTTGCATAGATTAGTTTTTTATTTAATATATTTCGAAATTTTTTGTATTCATATTCATAATATTTGTTGTTTTTGTTGTTTAACCATTTGGTATAAAGTTTATCCCGAACTTCAAAGTATTTTATTAATTCATCACTCATCCACGGATTATTTTTTCTTTTCTTAGTATTATTTCTATTAGTGGATTTAGATATTTGATATATATTATTGAATGTTTCATGTGTTTTATTAAATATTTCATTAGCATTCATATTTTGATATATTAAATTATTCCAATTTGTTTTTTTAATATTTTTATTTACTTTGTAATTACTTATTGTTGATGAACCCTGTTTGTTTTTCGTACCCTCATTTAAAAGTGTTTTTCCATACCCTGGCTTACTTGTTTTTCTTTTTCTTCTTTCATACAACAAAATAGTGCATAGTGGTCAGATATATTTGATCTTATTACAGCAGCGTGTGTTTGTGTAGTTCGTTCATTTGTTCTGATGTGTATGTGGTCTATGCAAGAGCGTGTTTTCTTGTTTATGTCTTCTCTTGTAGTTTCGTTTATTATACATTGTAAGCCGTTTGACGATATCATTTCTGTATATTTTGTTGTTGTGACACTTTGGTTCAGAATATTTATATTTATATCGCCAACGATGATTATGTCTTGTTTGTTTTTCATTGTATTAATAATATTATCGAGTTCTATTATGAACTCATTTACATTATTTTTTCGTGGTCGATATATTGTAATGAGAGAGAATGTTTTCCTATTGTTTGTGATATTTATTTGTATCGATTCAAAAGATTATGTGTTTAGTTGAATGTTGTATGAATTATGTGTTCTCTTACATATACAGCTACACCTCCACCTCTACCATCTCTGTTAAAGAAGTACGAATTAAAACCATTTATATTGAAGGCTTGTTGTTCATCATCTGTGATGTTAGTTTCAACTAACAATAAGAAGTTTATGTTGTTTATGATGTTATGAAGACTAGCTAATAGTGGTGTAAAATTTAATCGAAGTGACAAATGTTCATGAATAAGATAGTTGTGGGATAACTTAGGAGGTTTTTATTAATTTGTTGAAAATTATCAACTGTTTTCATAGGATTTTGCATAATTGTTTTTAATAAATATTTTAATAGCATATAGAACTAAAAGACATAAATAAATTGTAGAATAAAATATGTGGTTTATTTTTATTAAAATTTGATTTATTTAAGTTGACGATGTGATTAGCTCAATATCAGCAGCATTTATTATTATTATTGGGTTTGAGTTTTCGTTTTTCTTCACGTAGATGTTACCATTACGTATCCAGACAAATTTCCATTTAGACCCCTTGGCTTTTGTTTTGGCAAGCCAGAGCAAACGCCGTTTAAATGGGGTTAGGAGTTCATTTATATAGATGTATTTGTTGTTGTTATTTGTTTCGTTATTTATTAAGCTTGCATCTACTCTATGACGATTAATTTTTTTAATAATTCTCTTTTTTTGTTAAGAGATGTAAATTCAACAATAACTTTATGTGACTTTTTCATACTATACGAGTTTCTAATATCGCTATCGTTTATTGCCATTTTTAAAGAGTTTGCAATCGTTTTAATAATATCATTTGGTTGTATATTATCGTTTGTAACATTTTTTGTTTCGATGTTCTTGTTTATTACAATCTGTTCCAAATCGTTTATACGTTTACCCATTACCTGTATTTGTTGTTCTTTTTCCTTGTTGCTTTGACACAATTCACTTACTTGGGCAGTGAGAGTTGAAAAATTTGATACATAGAACAATAATTCTACCGATCTATCAAGTTGACAATTTGTAAAAACACACATTATGCTACAAATGATATACCATATTAAAGTGCAATTATAATGCTTTAAAATGACGTCTAAATGACTATCATAGCGGGAAAACTGTCAATGTTATTTGCAGTCATATCGGAACCTCAAATTACCGCATTTTTAAAGCTGTGAAAATTATTCTACCGATCTATCCAATTGGCCATTTTCTCAAAATATATTATGCAATAAATTATATACCAAAACAAATGGCAACTATAATGCAATAAAAAGATATATAAACGACTGCAATAACATGAAAACTATAAATGATATTTGCAACCATATCGGAGCCTTAAATTACCGCATTTCTAAACCTGTACCAATAAATATTGTTACGATTTTTATATGAAGTATAATTGTATTTATTTTTCACAACGTTTGAAAAATTTGATGTTTAGGATTCATTCCCCTCAAAAATTTTAATTTCAAGTTCAAGGCAAAACCTTGACACTTGTTTACTTACATAGTAAAGCTTTTGCTATGAAAGAAAAAAATCTTACACTCTTACTATAATTTGATCTTTGTGAAGAGCGAAATACCTTGCATATAAATTCTCTTTAGTATGCATTCGCAATTTTTTTTTATTGTAGTTTTCTTTTAACTAGACATAAAGAGAGTTTAAGCTGGTTACTGCGGCTGCATTCCTTTTTTTTAAATAGGAGAGTAAGCTTTAAGTGTGTGGAGTTTTTTCTTGTTTTTTTTTTTTGTAGAAGTAAATATGTTTACGGTCAGAGACGGTCATATGGAATTTTGAAAACCATAATTTACTATAATTGAATAAATTTTATCGTCTGGCAGAATAATAATAATTTGTGTACAGATCCACTTGATCACCTACAAATTAGTCGTTCGCTTTTCTATTAGAGATTATATTAGAAACCTATCTAATATTAGACGCATTTACTATAGCATATATTTTTTTTTAAATTACATCATTAAGAAAATTGAATGACTAGTTGAATTTCCGTCCCTGTTTTAGTTATTTTGTCTTATAAATCAAGTATTGTTTCGATTCCAGTTCGTCCCTTTTCAACTGAAGGAATTTTTTTTCTTAATTCTAACGGGACATTGTTTTTAAATAGGAAAGAATTTTAGTTATTAGCTTCTGGTTTTTGTAAAACCAAATCATTATCAAAGTGGAATTTGTAAAGACAACTACTGCAGTGGGAAAAGTGTTAGAAAAGTAATTTTTTTTTAAGTTAATTGTGTTTAAATTTTATTAGAACTTTTCGCACAATTGTAAGGAAATTGTTATTAGTTGCCAAATTATTTTTGAAAATTGCTGGAAATCAAAGGACGTTACGGAAATACAAGGGTGTCTGCAATATAGCGATCTTGCACCCACGTGTCCCAATAATCACAAGTTATAACCCGGATTAGCCTCAAGTACGTCTTTAATACCGTCTTTATTTTTGACCTGGATTAACCACAACAACCCGTATTACGTAATTTACGTGAACCAGCGTGTTCTAACCCGTAATGAGGGACAACTATAAAACGTGGGAATAACATAACTTCAAGGTCCCCACGTGCTGCTATGAAAACGTAAAGAGCAGGTATTACATAATTGTTTCCCTATTCGGAATTTACCATCATAAGACAACTTACATCATCTAAACGACCCACGTGTTTTCCAAACGTGATAAAATTTGTTTTTAAGGCAAGACATTCTTCTTCAATATAACGCTATTTAGGTAGCCCACGTGTTTTTGTTCGGAAAATCACAGTAGCTTATTCAGACACTTCAAACCTATGTACATAATATAAAGAAGTCCACGTGGTTCCTTAGGCTATATAAATTGGAAGATTACATAACTTTAAATCGGATAACTAATCGTCAATATTAAAGTAAATAGCGTATCAGATCTTCTCTACCAAATTATTCAATTTTCTCAAAATTTAATATTTGGCTTCAAATACTCCATTTCTTCTTCAAAATTAATAAAAGTTGTTTTTGCAAGTACATGCATTAGAGTTAAAATATACATACCAAAAGGAAAAATTCATTCATAACGTTTTAAAATTAATTATAAAAAAAATATATTTTCCAAAATTAACAAAAGCTAAAATCCTTTTTTTTTTGTAAAATGAAAATTTGAAAATCTGGAAATTAAATAGAAAGAAATTAAACAAGGTTAGGAAACGAAAACTGAAAAATCAATACTGGAAATTTAAACTCAAAATATTAGCTACTTAATATAATACAATTAAGCTTCATTTAATGTAATTAAACTTCTAGAAAATTCAGATTGAAAATGTGAATGATTAGAAACATAAAAATTATTTTTTTTAATACAACTTGAAAACTAAATTGAATATAAATCAATTACAAATTTTATTGCCAAAAAATTTTTTAATTTCAAAATCCATAAATTAGAATTATTCTAGAAAGTGAATTTAATAAGGAAATTATGTTTAATTAATTAAATATAACTAATTAAATTAAATATAATTTTTAATTAATTAAATATAATTTTAACTAAGATTTTCAGAAAATTCAAAAATAAAAAAAAAAAAATAAAGAAATAAAATTAATTTAAAAACTAAAATACAGTTAAATTTTAAAATTAATAATTAAAATTCATTAAATAAAATACAATAAAAATTATTTCGAGTTTTTAAAATTAAAATAATTAATGTAATGAACTTTTGATTTTGAGATTTCGAAAGATGAAACGAATCTAGAAATTGGCAATAAAACTTGAATTTCGTAATTTAAAGGAAGAGAAAAATGGAAATTAAAGAAAGAGTTTAACTTTTTGATACTAAGAAATTGAAATGTAGAACAAATATCAGAAATTAAATTTTTTTTTATTTTAAGAAAGAAAAGAAAGTTTTTTGAAAACAATTATATTATACTTAAAGTAAGATACAAGAAAATTAAAATTTAAACTTTTTTCTAAATCATATTCTGAAAATTAAAATATGTAATAAAAACTTAGAGACACATAACAAATATTAGTACAAATCTAAATTGAAAACTAATATAAATTATTAGTAATTGACATTAGATAGATAAATAGTAATGAAAAATTCAAAATCTATTAGAACATTATTAAACCTAAAGTATTAATGAACTTAATTTAAATTGAACATGCGATTTTATATGAAATAATTTGAAATCAAAACAAAACGAAAGAAAATGAATAACAAAATATTAAATTGAAATTCATAACTAAAATGATTGAATGTAATTAAACAAAAAAAAATAACGTTTAGCGAAACTAAAACAAGAAGAAACACAAAATTTAAAATGTTGTAAACTTAGAAAAAAAGTATATACCAATGAATTGTTAAAATCCAACTTAAAACTTTACGCATATAAGTTCGATTCGACAAATTACTAATTATTTAAGAATCTCAACACACAAACGCCAAAAACATGCAGATTGCTGGGCCCATCATCTGAAATTACATATAAAACAGAGAAAATACACACACACACACTTCACGACACATGTAAATATTTGCAGTGATCTGTAAGTAAAACCTTACTTTTCTTCTTACATTTTTGTATAATTATATATCTATATTACCAATATAAAAATATGTTCAATTAAATTACTATACATATACATATATATTTTTATTTTTTTTATATATATATTTTTTTTTTATATATATTTAATTATTGTAGAATTGATTTATACATATCTAACTCAAATGCACCAAATAAATAACATTACCTTACTTACTGTTTATTGAAACTAACAAAATGAACTTTTAAATAATTAATACGGGGGATGATAATCATGGAAAAATATGAAAGGTAAATTACTTTAGATCGTGTCGTCAAAAGGGACAGGTTCAAAACTATGGGTATTTCTCCTGTCAAGGCGTCTGACATTAAGTCAATGGGAGGGAAACATTGTACCCCTACGTGGCACACCAACTTGCCATTGTTTGTTTTTTTTTTTATTTAATTGAGAATATCAAGTTTTTATATATTTTGTTTTTGGCATACTATAGGTAGTGTTAGGCATGGATAGTATGCTATATGATTACGCGCAGTAATATGAGTTAAGAATCATCATTGCCTCGAATTATAGCTAGCTGGGAAATCTTTCAACATGCCTCTTAACCTCATTTTATCAGTTTTAGGGTTTCATTTGAATTGTGAACTCGTACAACAATTTTTATTATTCATATGAGCCTGACGCGTAACATATATGGCGCCCAACGTGGGGCCAAAGTAAGGCCAATGGAAAAAAATCAACTAACATCTTTTAAATATTTCTCAATTACTTTTAAATATTGATTTAATTTTATGATTCCAAATTAGTTTAGCTAGGGTGAGTTAAATTTGTTGTTTTTGTTTTCTATTTAAGTCTTAGATTTCTATCGGATTTACACTCTTGGAAACTAATTGCGATTTAGGAAACAAAGAAGCCAACAAGTTTAACTTTATTAATTCCTTATTTTTTTTTCAAGAGTCCTATTACTGTCAGTAGAATATCGGTTTTAGTTGCATTGAAAATAAGATAAAGATATTTGTCAAAAATAATATTCGAGTCCATATGGATCAAATATTTCTTTCAAGGGTCCTTATGTTGCAGTATATAGTTTTGGCACACTTTAGCTAAATCGGTTTTAATTATAAAAATATTTTTTTTTATTTGAAAACATTAAACATTTTCAGTTAATATGACACGATCTATTATATTTATATTAATATTTCTCTGGTTTATCATTCCCCAAATTTCCATGAAAATTTTTGAACATTTGAATATACATATTTTTAACTTTGATATTGATCTAAAATTTGTATCGAAATATATTTTTTTTATCTCTTTTGCGAAACACAATTTCTATTTTGAATTTTCGAAGTTTAAAACAAGTTTGTTAGGAAATTAAGACTTTTTTTTATTTGTTCTATCCCCAATACTTTGACTTTATCAGTTTAGTTATGAACACTAGAAACTCTTCTAGAGGTTCTAAGAACAGTTCATTTTCTAGGACGCGTGGATTATCAGCTTCGCGAAACAATATATCAATAGAACTACAGGACAGTACTGGTGCTAAGCCTAAGGTAGTACATTCTCCTACAAACAGGTCACAGGTTAATAGGGCACAGAGCTCAAGCAATTTATCGTCAGCTAGTCTTTTCCAGGACATAGTGGTAATGGATAACCAAAGTTCTACTTCGCAACCGCAATTAGTTGCCACTTCTGGGGAAATTCCTCCTAGATCCTCTCTCAATCCTAATGTAGATCCATTTATGCATACTTCTGTTCCGAACAGCAATGCTGCAGTACTTCCTAATACAAATTATGTAAACCCTAATGCGTCAAATTCCTTTGACTCCTTATTAGCATTAATGCAACAAACAATGAGGACAACTCAAGAGGAATTCCGAAGAGAATTGACTTCGATTAGAGAGAGTATATCTCAAATTGGTAGTGCTCCAACTTCATCTTCAAACAGACCACCTGAAATGTTCCATAATTTTACCACATCACAAACTCCCAATTCTAATCGGTTGTCAGATCAAAGTAGGATAAGCGAAAATGTCAATGTTAAATTAGAGAAGTGGAAGATCTCGTATGACGGGACAGGATCTGTTTCAGATTTCCTGTTTAAAGTAGAGACCCTCTGTAACCGATCCAAATGTTCTGATGAACATTTGTTATCAAATTTTCACATTCTTCTAGAAGGTCGTGCTGAGAACTGGTATTGGCTCTTCACTAGACAGAATCGTAACATAACGTATTCATCTTTGCGTAATGCATTGATTAAAGAATTCGGACATTTGGAGTCTGATCATGAGGTGTTGTTGAAAATTTCGTTGCGGAAGCAACAATTTAAAGAAACTTATGATGACTTCCATTCCTCTGTGATAGCCATGAACTTAAGGCTTCAAAATCCACTTCCAGATATAACTCTCATAGATATTATGAAAAGAAATTTAAATCCAAATTTAAGATTTTTAATGTTTAATTCCGAACCGAGAGATATTAATGATTTTCGGGACATTGCCCGGAAAGCAGAAAAGATTTTGCGGGAGACAAAATTTCAGACTCCAAACTTAGGAACGTCTCGAAACATTAACGAAATCGACACTTTATTTTCCGAAGTCCCTGAATCAGAATACGTAGACCCCCAGGTCGAAGCATTGAAGTTATCGAATAAAAGGTCAGCCTTGATTTCTCTGGCATTAAATGTTGGAATTGCTTAGAATTTGGCCACTCTTACATTTATTGTTCTGAGGAAATCAAAAAACCATTTTGCTTTAAATGTGGTCAAAAAGGTACTTTGACACCAAAATGTCCAAACAAGCATGGACTTCAGGGAAATCGGAAAGTGGGCGAACTGGCGACCGGGGACACTCGTCCACCCCCACAAACCCCGAGTTTAAACTAAATTCTAACGATAATTTATATTCCATGGAACATTTAAAAAAACAGAATGAAACATTTACAACAGAAAATTCGACACAAACTCCTGATTTTTACTACCCTCTCATTTGCTACGAAAATATAGAAAACTTTCCAGAAAATTGTAATTTGGGCAAATTTCAGGAAAATTTAACATTAAACTATTTTCAGGAAAATTCTTCTATACCTTACCCTATTCAAACGTATAAAAATAGTCTACTTGCGAATTATGGAAATGATTTAGTTCTAACAAAACAGAAAATGAGATTGAAACCCACTTTTAATATAATTAAATGTAGAACACGCTTTAAAAAACGCAAGTATTTCCGAAAGCTATCAGAATCAACCGTTATTAGTGGATCTGATGACAGACCATTCGCAAAAGTAAAGGTTAAAGATGATACCCTGGTAGGATTACTTGATTCGGGGGCCAATGTCTATGCATTAGGCAAAGATTGTTTAACATTTCTGGAGAAAAATAGAATACATTATACACCAATTAAGTCTTCTGTTCGTACGGCAAGTGGCAATAAACAAGAAGTTATAGGTTTTTGTGTTTTGCCAATAGGTTTTAAAGGCGTTACTAAGAACGTTACATTTTATATAGTGCCATCACTTAGCCAACAGGCCTATTTCGGTGTTAACTTTTGGCGAGAGTTCGCGCTTGCTCCTGATATCATTTCAACCAATTTGGGACAAATTTCAGATATTTCTTTGGACTCAAGTTTGGAAAACTTTCACGACCTTACTCCTGAGCAAAAGCTCATTTTAGAAAAAACAATTTTAGAATTTCCCTCATACGAAAAGTTGGGACTAGGCACAACTGACGTTTTACAACATCATATTGACACAGGCGATGCAGCTCCCATAAAGTGTAAACACTATCCTTTATCCCCTCCCAGACAAGAAGAAGCTTTTCAAGAAATCGAAAGATTATTAAAACTAGGCGTTATCGAAGAATCTAACTCTCCGTGGTGCTCACCGGCAGTACTTGTAAGAAAACCTGGAAAAGTGAGGCTCTGCATAGATTCCAGGAAGCTGAATGAGGTAACGAAAAAGGACTCGTACCCATTGCCTCACATCAATGGATTACTAAGTAGACTCAAAGATACGTACTATATCACTGGAATAGATCTTAAAGATGCATTTTTACAAATTCCATTGACTGACTCATCCAAAGAAAAGACTGCTTTTGTGATACCGGGTAAGCCATTGTATCATTATAGATACATGCCCTTTGGGTTATGTAATGGCCCCCAGACCATGAGTCGGCTCATGGATAAGGTCATTCCCTCAAGATTACGTGAGAATGTATTTATATATCTTGATGATTTACTAATATGTAGTTCAGATTTTGAATCTCATGTTAGTCTGTTATCAGAAGTAGCGTCTTGTCTTAAGGGAGCCAAGCTAACAATCAATGTGAGCAAAAGCAAATTTTGCCAAAAGGAGATAAAATATTTAGGATATATTGTGGGCAATGGTTGTCTAAAAGTAGACCCGATTAAAGTTGAATCAATTAGAAACTTTCCCTTACCGAAAACACCCAAACAAATCCGTAGGTTTATTGGAATGGCAAACTGGTATCGATCCTTTATAAACAACTTTGCTGACCTTGCTGGACCTCTAACTGATTGCTTAAAGAAGTCAAAAGGGAAATTTTTGCTAACAAACGAAGCTATAACATCATTTGAAAAACTTAAAACTGCTCTTTCTTCAGCTCCGGTATTAGCACAGCCTGACTTTAAGAGAGAATTTATTATTCAATGCGATGCTTCCAAAATCGGTGTAGGCGGTGTATTGTTTCAATATGATGACCAAGGTTTAGAACATCCTATCGCTTATGTATCGCAAAAACTTAATAAAAGTCAAAAAAATTACACGGTAACCGAATTGGAATGCCTGGCTGCGATCATAAGTGTACAAAGATTTCGTCCTTATATTGAAGGGTTGCGATTCCGCATAATCACGGACCACTCTTCCTTGAAGTGGCTGATGTCGCAGAAAGATTTAAGCGGTCGTCTAGCACGCTGGAGTCTGAAGCTACAACGATATACATTCAGTATTGAGCACAGGAAAGGATCCTTAAATGTTGTCCCGGACTGCCTCTCTAGGATGGATATAGATGTCTTGTTTTTGGAAAATTTGCCTTCAGAAATCAATCTAACATCACGAGAATTTGAAGAGGAAGAATATCAACAGCTCCGAAAGTCCATCTCTGAAAACCAAGATTCCTTGCCAGATTTGTGTATATCTGGAAATTTAATTTTAAAACGGGTAAACTTTAGGGTTGGTTCTGAAAATGAGGAGGATAGTCTATGGCGTGTATGGGTACCTATGTCCTTAGTACAAACAATTATTAAGACTGCACACGATTCTATTAGTTCATGTCACGGTGGTTTTACAAAAACTTTGTTTAGAATTCGACAAAAATATTTTTGGCCGACGATGATCAAAGATATCAAAGAGTATGTAGATAAATGTGATATTTGCAAAACTATAAAGTCCCCAAATCAAATAACAAGACCTCTAATGGGTAACCAAATCCTTACTAATAGACCATTTGAGAGGCTTTATTGCGATTTCTTAGGTCCATATCCATTTACAAAATCTATGAATTCCATAATTTTTATATGTCTAGATCATCTGACAAAATTTGTTTTTCTGAAACCAATGAAGGCAGCTACAACATCCAATGTTATTTTATTCTTTGAATCCGAAATTTTTCCAACCTATGGAGTACCGAGATTTATCCATAGCGATAATGCTAAGCAATTTCTGTCAAAGGAAATGAAAGATTTTTATGATTTATATGGTATATCTCATGTAACTACAGGATTTTATGCACCTCAATCCAATGCATCGGAACGTGCCAACCGTGAGATTATAACGAAAATAAGATACTTTTTGCAGGACCATAAAGAACATAGGGAATGGGATAAGTATATCCCTCAAATTTTGTCGGTACTACGTAGCGATTACCATTCCGCGATAAAATGTTCTCCGTATTATGCTACATTTGGCCAGAACATGGTTCAGCATGGTTCGGCATATAAAATCTTAGATAAATTAGGCTGTTTATCAGGAGAAGATTTGGACATTTGTAGTGAAAAAGATAAATTGTATAAGATACGAC
>NC_060952.1:60004295-60010696 GCF_022045245.1 Lucilia cuprina | reverse complement strand
ATTCGATAACTTCAATGCTTCGACCTGGGGGTCTACGTATTCTGATTCAGGGACTTCGGAAAATAAAGTGTCGATTTCGTTAATGTTTCGAGACGTTCCTAAGTTTGGAGTCTGAAATTTTGTCTCCCGCAAAACCTTTTCTGCTTTCCGGGCAATGTCCCGAAAATCATTAATATCTCTCGGTTCGGAATTAAACATTAAAAATCTTAAATTTGGATTTAAATTTCTTTTCATAATATCTATGAGAGTTATATCTGGAAGTGGATTTTGAAGCCTTAAGTTCATGGCTATCACAGAGGAATGGAAGTCATCATAAGTTTCTTTAAATTGTTGCTTCCGCAACGAAATTTTCAACAACACCTCATGATCAGACTCCAAATGTCCGAATTCTTTAATCAATGCATTACGCAAAGATGAATACGTTATGTTACGATTCTGTCTAGTGAAGAGCCAATACCAGTTCTCAGCACGACCTTCTAGAAGAATGTGAAAATTTGATAACAAATGTTCATCAGAACATTTGGATCGGTTACAGAGGGTCTCTACTTTAAACAGGAAATCTGAAACAGATCCTGTCCCGTCATACGAGATCTTCCACTTCTCTAATTTAACATTGACATTTTCGCTTATCCTACTTTGATCTGACAACCGATTAGAATTGGGAGTTTGTGATGTGGTAAAATTATGGAACATTTCAGGTGGTCTGTTTGAAGATGAAGTTGGAGCACTACCAATTTGAGATATACTCTCTCTAATCGAAGTCAATTCTCTTCGGAATTCCTCTTGAGTTGTCCTCATTGTTTGTTGCATTAATGCTAATAAGGAGTCAAAGGAATTTGACGCATTAGGGTTTACATAATTTGTATTAGGAAGTACTGCAGCATTGCTGTTCGGAACAGAAGTATGCATAAATGGATCTACATTAGGATTGAGAGAGGATCTAGGAGGAATTTCCCCAGAAGTGGCAACTAATTGCGGTTGCGAAGTAGAACTTTGGTTATCCATTACCACTATGTCCTGGAAAAGACTAGCTGACGATAAATTGCTTGAGCTCTGTGCCCTATTAACCTGTGACCTGTTTGTAGGAGAATGTACTACCTTAGGCTTAGCACCAGTACTGTCCTGTAGTTCTATTGATATATTGTTTCGCGAAGCTGATAATCCACGCGTCCTAGAAAATGAACTGTTCTTAGAACCTCTAGAAGAGTTTCTAGTGTTCATAACTAAACTGATAAAGTCAAAGTATTGGGGATAGAACAAATAAAAAAAAGTCTTAATTTCCTAACAAACTTGTTTTAAACTTCGAAAATTCAAAATAGAAATTGTGTTTCGCAAAAGAGATAAAAAAAATATATTTCGATACAAATTTTAGATCAATATCAAAGTTAAAAATATGTATATTCAAATGTTCAAAAATTTTCATGGAAATTTGGGGAATGATAAACCAGAGAAATATTAATATAAATATAATAGATCGTGTCATATTAACTGAAAATGTTTAATGTTTTCAAATAAAAAAAAATATTTTTATAATTAAAACCGATTTAGCTAAAGTGTGCCAAAACTATATACTGCAACATAAGGACCCTTGAAAGAAATATTTGATCCATATGGACTCGAATATTATTTTTGACAAATATCTTTATCTTATTTTCAATGCAACTAAAACCGATATTCTACTGACAGTAATAGGACTCTTGAAAAAAAAAATAAGGAATTAATAAAGTTAAACTTGTTGGCTTCTTTGTTTCCTAAATCGCAATTAGTTTCCAAGAGTGTAAATCCGATAGAAATCTAAGACTTGAATAGAAAACAAAAACAACAAATTTAACTCACCCTAGCTAAACTAATTTGGAATCATAAAATTAAATCAATATTTAAAAGTAATTGAGAAATATTTAAAAGATGTTAGTTGATTTTTTTCCATTGGCCTTACTTTGGCCCCACGTTGGGCGCCATATATGTTACGCGTCAGGCTCATATGAATAATAAAAATTGTTGTACGAGTTCACAATTCAAATGAAACCCTAAAACTGATAAAATGAGGTTAAGAGGCATGTTGAAAGATTTCCCAGCTAGCTATAATTCGAGGCAATGATGATTCTTAACTCATATTACTGCGCGTAATCATATAGCATACTATCCATGCCTAACACTACCTATAGTATGCCAAAAACAAAATATATAAAAACTTGATATTCTCAATTAAATAAAAAAAAAACAACAATGGCAAGTTGGTGTGCCACGTAGGGGTACAATGTTTCCCTCCCACTGACTTAATGTCAGACGCCTTGACAGGAGAAATACCCATAGTTTTGAACCTGTCCCTTTTGACGACACGATCTAAAATAATTTACCTTTCATATTTTTCCATGATTATCATCCCCCGTATTAATTATTTAAAAGTTCATTTTGTTAGTTTCAATAAACAGTAAATAAGGTAATGTTATTTATTTGGTGCATTTGAGTTAGATATGTATAAATCAATTCTACAATAATTAAATATATATAAAAAAATATATAAAAAAAATAAAAATATATATGTATATGTATAGTAATTTAATTGAACATATTTTTATATTGGTAATATAGATATATAATTATACAAAAATGTAAGAAGAAAAGTAAAGTTTTACTTACAGATCACTGCAAATATTTACATGTGTCGTGAAGTGTGTGTGTGTGTATTTTCTCTGTTTTATATGTAATTTCAGATGATGGGCCCAGCAATCTGCATGTTTTTGGTGTTTGTGTGTTGAGATTCTTAAATAATTAGTAATTTGTCGAATCGAACTTATATGCGTAAAGTTTTAAGTTGGATTTTAACAATTCATTGGTATATACTTTTTTTCTAAGTTTACAACATTTTAAATTTTGTGTTTCTTCTTGTTTTGGTTTCGCTAAACGTTAATTTTTTTTTTTCGTTTAATTACATTCAATCATTTTAGTTATGAATTTCAATTTAATATTTTGTTATTCATTTTCTTTCGTTTTGTTTTGATTTCAAATTATTTCATATAAAATCGCATGTTCAATTTAAATTAAGTTCATTAATACTTTAGGTTTAATAATGTTCTAATAGATTTTCAATTTTTCATTACTATTTATCTATCTAATGTCAATTACTAATAATTTATATTAGTTTTCAATTTAGATTTGTACTAATATTTGTTATGTGTATCTAAGTTTTTATTACATATTTTAATTTTCAGAATATGATTTGGAAAAAAGTTTAAATTTTAATTTTCTTGTATCTTACTTTAAGTATAATATAATTGTTTTCAAAAAACTTTCTTTTCTTTCTTAAAATAAAAAAAAAACATTTAATTTCTGATATTTGTTCTACATTTCAATTTCTTAGTATCAAAAAGTTAAACTCTTTCTTTAATTTCCATTTTTCTCTTCCTTTAAATTACAAAATTCAAGTTTTATTGCCAATTTCTAGATTCGTTTCATCTTTCGAAATCTCAAAATCAAAAGTTCATTACACTAATTTTAAGTTTATCGAATAGATTTTAATTCACAATTATTTGTTTTCCTTTCGGAAGTTAAATTTTAATTTATAAATTAAAAAGTTAAATTTTAAATTTCAGATTAATTAAAACACCTAATTTTTATTTTATTTTAATTTAAAATTAAAAATTCAGAATTTTAATTGTAAATAATTGATAAAATGTAATTATTAAACTTAAGCTTGCAATTAATGTTTCATTTCACTATTATTTTAATTTTTAAATCTCGAAATAATTTTTATTGTATTTTATTTAATGAATTTTAATTATTAATTTTAAAATTTAACTGTATTTTAGTTTTTAAATTAATTTTATTTCTTTATTTTTTTTTATTTTTGAATTTTCTGAAAATCTTAGTTAAATTATATTAATTAATTAAAAATTATATTTAATTTAATTGTTATATTTAATTAATTAAAATAATTTCCTTATTAAATTCATTTCTAGAAAATTCTAATTTATGGATTTTGAAATTAAAAAAATTTTGGCAATAAATTTTTAATTGATTTATATTCAATTTAGTTTTCAAGTTGTATTAAAAAAAAATAATTTTTATGTTTCTAATCATTCACATTTTCAATCTGAATTTTCTAGAAGTTTAATTACATTAAATGAAGCTTAATTGTATTATATTAAGTAGCTAATATTTTGAGTTTAAATTTCCAGTATTGATTTTTCAGTTTTCGTTTCCTAACCTTGTTTAATTTCTTTCTATTTAATTTCCAGATTTTCAAATTTTCATTTTAACAAAAAAAAGGATTTTAGCTTTTGTTAATTTTGGAAAATATATTTTTTTTATAATTAATTTTAAAACGTTATGAATGAATTTTTCCTTTTGGTATGTATATTTAAACTCTAATGCATGTACTTGCAAAAACAACTTTTATTAATTTTGAAGAAGAAATGGAGTATTTGAAGCCAAATATTAAATTTTGAGAAAATTGAATAATTTGGTAGAGAAGATCTGATACGCTATTTACTTTAATATTGACGATTAGTTATCCGATTTAAAGTTATGTAATCTTCCAATTTATATAGCCTAAGGAACCACGTGGACTTCTTTATATTATGTACATAGGTTTGAAGTGTCTGAATAAGCTACTGTGATTTTCCGAACAAAAACACGTGGGCTACCTAAATAGCGTTATATTGAAGAAGAATGTCTTGCCTTAAAAACAAATTTTATCACGTTTGGAAAACACGTGGGTCGTTTAGATGATGTAAGTTGTCTTATGATGGTAAATTCCGAATAGGGAAACAATTATGTAATACCTGCTCTTTACGTTTTCATAGCAGCACGTGGGGACCTTGAAGTTATGTTATTCCCACGTTTTATAATTGTCCCTCATTACGGGTTAGAACACGCTGGTTCACGTAAATTACGTAATACCTAATAATAAAGTGAACAATGACTTGCCTTATATTGACTGACAGCACGTGGAATCACTTACGGGTTGTTGTGGTTAATCCAGGTCAAAAATAAAGACGGTATTAAAGACGTACTTGAGGCTAATCCGGGTTATAACTTGTGATTATTGGGACACGTGGGTGCAAGATCGCTATATTGCAGACACCCTTGTATTTCCGTAACGTCCTAGTAGTGAAAAATTTATAGGTTTTAATTTGTAAAATAAATGACTAATTAGTTTTCTATCATACCTTTGATTTCCAGCAATTTTCAAAAATAATTTGGCAACTAATAACAATTTCCTTACAATTGTGCGAAAAGTTCTAATAAAATTTAAACACAATTAACTTAAAAAAAAATACTTTTTTAACACTTAACACTTTTTCCCACTGCAGTAGTTGTCTCTACAAATTCCACTTTGATAATGATTTGGTTTTACAAAAACCAGAAGCTAATAACTAAAATTCTTTCCTATTTAAAAACAATGTCCCGTTAGAATTAAGAAAAAAAAATTCCTTCAGTTGAAAAGGGACGAACTGGAATCGAAACAATACTTGATTTATAAGACAAAATAACTAAAACAGGGACGGAAATTCAACTAGTCATTCAATTTTCTTAATGATGTAATTTAAAAAAAAATATATGCTATAGTAAATGCGTCTAATATTAGATAGGTTTCTAATATAATCTCTAATAGAAAAGCGAACGACTAATTTGTAGGTGATCAAGTGGATCTGTACACAAATTATTATTATTCTGCCAGACGATAAAATTTATTCAATTATAGTAAATTATGGTTTTCAAAATTCCATATGACCGTCTCTGACCGTAAACATATTTACTTCTACAAAAAAAAAAACAAGAAAAAACTCCACACACTTAAAGCTTACTCTCCTATTTAAAAAAAAGGAATGCAGCCACAGTAACCAGCTTAAACTCTCTTTATGTCTAGTTAAAAGAAAACTACAATAAAAAAAAATTGCGAATACATACTAAAGAGAATTTATATGCAAGGTATTTCGCTCTTCACAAAGATCAAATTATAGTAAGAGTGTAAGATTTTTTTCTTTCATAGCAAAAGCTTTACTATGTAAGTAAACAAGTGTCAAGGTTTTGCCTTGAACTTGAAATTAAAATTTTTGAGGGGAATGAATCCTAAACATCAAATTTGAATTTTCAAACGTTGTGAAAAATAAATACAATTATACTTCATATAAAAATCGTAACAAACCTGCTTCAAACTGAATTTTTAATCAAAGTGAAGTTTGAACAGGAAACCGATTTTATTTCCTGCTTTTTCTTGATTGTTATTATTAGTGGATGCAATTGAACAAAAAAAAAACATATATTTGGGTCAAATTTCCTTTTCCTGAAAGAAGCTTATTCAATTCAATTTCGGGTCAGATACCCAGAAAAAGGTTTCAGCATAAATATTATGCACTGCTTTCATTGACTAAAGTTAATAATATTTAAGAATATTA
>NC_060952.1:59994483-60004195 GCF_022045245.1 Lucilia cuprina | reverse complement strand
ATTCACAACCATATCGGAACTTCAAATTACCGCCTTTTTAAACCTGGGAAAATAATTCTACCGATCTATCCAATTGGCGATTTTCTAAAAATACATTATGCAATAAATAATATACCAAAACAAATGGCAATTTTAATGCTTTAAAATGGTACATAAATGACTGTTATAGCATGAAAACTGCCAAAGTTAATTGCAACCATATCGGAATAGAACAATAATTCTACCGATCTATCAAGTTGACCAATTTGTAGAAACACACATTATACTACAAATGATATACCATATTAAAGTGCAATCATAATGCTTTAAAATGATGCCTAAATGAACGTCATAGCGTGAAAACTGTCAATGTAATTTGCAGCCATATCGGAATCTTAAAATACCGCGTTTTTAAAGCTGTGAAAATAATTCTAGCGATCTATCCAATTAGCCATTTTCTAAAAATATATTAAGCAACAAATTATATACCAAAATAAATGGCAACTATAATGCAATAAAAATATATATAAACGACTGATATAACATGAAAACTATAAAAGATATTTGCAACCATATTGGAGCCTTAAATTACCGCATTTCTAAACATGTACCAATAAATATACCGATCTATCCAATTTTTGTAAAAATTCATTATGCCACAAATTGTCCACCAAAACAAAGTGCAACTGTAATGCTTTAAAATGATGCATAAACGATTGTCCTGGCATGAAAACTGTCAATGTTATTTGCAACCATATCGGAAGCTCAAATCACAGCGTTTTTAAACATAGAACAACAATTCTACCGATCCTACAAATTGACCATTTTTTAGACGAACACATTATGCCATAAATGATATACCAAATTAAAGTGCAATCATAATGCTTTAAAATGATGCCTAAATGACTGTCATAGCGTGAAAATTGTCAATGTTATTTGCAGCCATATCGGAACTTTAAAATACTGCGTTTTTAAAGCTGTGAAAATAATTCTACCGATCTATCCAATTAGCCATTTTCTAAAAATATATTATGCAACAATTTATATACCAAAACAAATGGCAACTATAATGCAAACTGCCAAAGTTAATTGCAACCATATCGGAACCTCAGATTACTGCGTTTATTAAACATAGAACAATAATTCTACCGATCTATCAAATTGACCAATTTATAAAAATACACATTATGCTACAAATGATATACCATATTAAAGTGCAATCATAATGCTTTAAAATGATTCATAAATGACTGTCATAGCGTGAAAACTGTCAATGTTATTTGCAGCCATGTTGGACCTTAAATACCTCGTTTTTAAAGCTGTGAAAATAATTATACCGATCTATCCAATTGGCCATTTTCTAAAAATATATTATTTCAATAAATTATATACCAAAACAAATGGCAACTATAACGCAATAAAAAGATATATAAACGACTGCAATAACATGAAAACTATAAAAGATATTTGCAACCATATCGGGAGCCTTAAATTACCTCATTTCTAAACTGTACCAATAAATATACCGGTCTATCCTATTTTTGTAAAACTCATTATGCCACAAATTGTACACCAAAACAAAGTGCATCTGTAGTGCTTTAAAATGATGCATAAACGATTGTCCTGGCATGAAAACTGTCAAAGTTATTAAAAACCATATCGGAACCTCAAATCACAGCGTTTTTAACATAGAACAACAATTCTACCGATCCTTCAAATTGACAATTTTTTTGACGAACACATTATGCCACAAATGATATGCCCAAATTAAAGTTCAATCATAATGCTTTAAAATTATGCATAAATGACTGTCATAGCATGAAAAACTGTCAAAGTTATTCATAACCATATCGGAACTTCAAATAACCGCCTTCTTAAACCTGGAAAACAATTCTACCGATCTATGGAATTGGCCATTTTCTAAAAACACATTAGGCAATGAATTATATACCCAAAACAAATGGCAATTTTAATGCTTTAAAATGGTGCATAAACGACTGTCCTAGCACGAAAACTGCCAAAGTTAATTGCAACCATAGCGGAACCTTAGATTACTGCGTTTATTATACATAAAACAATAATTATACCGATCTATCAAATTTAATAATTTCTAAAAATACACAATATGCTACAAATGAATACATATTGAAGTGCAATCATAATGCTTTCAAATGATTCATAAATGACTGCCATAGCGTGAAAACTGTCAATGTTATTCGCAGCCATATCGGAACCTCAAACTACCGCGCTTTGAAAGCTTGAAGAGCAATGAATGAAAATATCTAATCCAATCCTGGCCATTTTCTAAAAATATATAAAGCAAATATGAAATATATAATCATACCAAACCAAAACAAATGGCAACTATAAAAAAAAATGCAAATGAATAAAGAAATATAAACGACTGCAATAACATGAAAAACTAAAAATGATATTTGCAACCATATCGAGCCTTAAAAACCGTATTTCTAAACCTGTACCAATAAATATACCGATGTATCCTATTTTTGTAAAAACTCATTATGCCACAAAAATATACACCAAAACCAACTGTAATGCTTTAAAATGATGCATAAACGATTGTTCTGGCATAAAAACTGTCAATGTTATTTGCAACCATATCGGAACCTCAAATCACAGCGTTTTTAAACATAGAACAACAATTCTACCGATCCATCAAATTGACCATTTTTTTGGCGAACACATTATGCCACAAATGATATACCAATATAAAGTGCAATCATAATGCTCCAAAATGATGCATAAATGACTGTCATAGCATGAAAAACTGTCAAAGTTATTCACAACCATATCGGAACCTCAAATTACCGCCTTTTTAAACCTGGGAAAAATAATTCTACCGATCTATCCAATTGGCCATTTTCTAAAACTACATTATGCACTAAATTATATACCAAAACAAATGGCAATTTTAATGCTTTAAAAATGCATAAACGACTGTCCTAGCACGAAAACTGCCAAAGTTAATTGCAACCATATAGGAACCTCAGCTTACTGCGTTTATTAAACATAGAACAATAACTCTACCGATCTATCAAATTGACCAATTCAAAAAATACACTTATGCTACAAATGATAATACCATATAAAAGTGCAATCATAATGCTTTAAAATAATTCATAAATGACTGTCATAGCGTGAAACTGTCAATGTTATTTGCAGCCATATTGGAACCTCAGACTACCGCGTTTTTAAAGCTGTGAAAATAATTCTACCGGTCTATACAATTGGCCATTTCTAAAAATATATTATGCAATAAATTTATATACCAAAACAAATGGCAACTATAATGCCACTTAAAAAGATATATAAACGACTGCAATATCATGAAAACTACTCAAAATAATTCTACTAAAAAAACTATTCTACTACCTAGACCGATCTATCGAATTGGCCATTTTCTAAAGATACATTAGGCAATAAATTATATACCAAAACAAATGGCAATTTTAATGCTTTAAAATGGTGCATAAACGACTGTCCTAGCACGAAAACTGCCGAAGTTAATTGCAACCATAGCGGAACCTCAGATTACTGCGTTTATTATACATAGAACAGTAATTATACCGATCTGTCCTAGCACGAAAACTGCCAAAGTTATTCACAACCATATCGGAACCTCAAATTACCACCTTTTTAAACCTGGGAAAATAATTCTACCGATCTATCCATTTGGCTATTTTCTAAAACTACATTATGCACTAAATTATATACCAAAACAAATGGCAATTTTAATGCTTTAAATGATATACAAATGATATGCCATATTGAAGTGCAATCATAATGCTTTAAAATGATTCATAAATGACTGTCATAGCGTGAAAACTGCCAAAGTTAATTGCAACCATATAGGAACCTCAGATTACTACGTTTATTAAACATAGAACAATAACTCTACCGATCTATCAAATTGTCCAATTTCTAAAAATACACATTATGCTACAAATGATATACCATATTAAAGTGCAATCATAATGCTTTAAAATGATTCATAAATGACTGTCATAGCGTGAAAACTGTCAATGTTATTTGCAGTCATATCGGAACCTTAAATTACCGCATTTTTAAAGCTGTGAAAATAGTTCTACCGATCTATCCAATTGGCCATTTTCTAAAAATATATTTTGCAATAAATTATATACCAAAACAAATGGCAACTATAATGCAATAAAAAGATATATAAACGACTGCAATAACATGAAAACTATAAATGATATTTGCAACCATATCGGAGCCTTTAATTACCGCATTTCTGTACCAATAAATATACCGATCTATCCAATTTTTTTAAAAATTCATTATGCCACAAATTATACACCAAAACAAAGTGCAACTGTAATGCTTTAAAATGATGCATAAACGATTGTTCTGGCATGAAAACTGTCAAAGTTATTTGCAACCATATCGGAACCTCAGATTACCGCCTTTTTAAACCTGGGAAAATAATTCTACCGATCTATCCAATTGGCCATTTTCTAAAAATACATTATGCAATAAATTATATACCAAAACAAATGGCAATTTTAATGCTTTAAAATGGTGCATAAACGACTGTCCTAGCACGAAAACTGCCAAAGTTAATTGCAACCATATCGGAACCTCAGATTACTGCGTTTATTAAACATAGAACAATAATTCTACCGATCTATCAAATTGACCAATTTCTAAAAATACACATTATGCTACAAATGATATACCATATTAAAGTGCAATCATAATGCTTTAAAATGATGCCTAAATGACTGTCATAGCGTGAAAACTGTCAATGTTATTTGCAGTCATATCGGAACCTCAAACTACCGCGTTTTGAAAGCTGTGAAAATAATTCTACCGATCTATCCAATTGGCCATTTTCTAAAAATATATTATGCAATAAATTATATACCAAAACAAATGGCAACTATAATGCAATAAAAAGATATATAAACGACTGCAATAACATGAAAACTATAAATGATATTTGCAACCATATCGGAGCCTTAAATTACCGCATTTCTAAACCTGTACCAATAAATATACCGATCTATCCTATTTTTGTAAAAACTCATTATGCCACAAATTATACACCAAAACAAAGTGCAACTGTAATGCTTTAAAATAATGCATAAACGATTGTCCTGGCATAAAAACTATAAATGATATTTGCAACCATATCGGAGCCTTAAATTACCGCATTTCTAAACCTGTACCAATAAATATACCGATCAATCCTATTTTTGTAAAACTCATTATGCCACAAATTATACACCAAAACAAAGTTTAACTGTAATGCTTTAAAATGATGCATAAACGATTGTCCTGGCATGAAAACTGTCAAAGTTATTTGCAACCATATCGGAACCTCAAATCACAGCGTTTTTAAACATAGAACAACAATCCTTCCAATTGACCATTTTTTAGACGAACACATTATGCTACAAATGATATACCATATTAAAGTGCAATCATAATGCTTTAAAATGATGTCTAAATAACTGTCATAGCGTGGAAACTGTCAATGTTATTTGCAGTCATATCGGAACCTCAAATTACCGCATTTTTAAAGCTGTGAAAATAGTTCTACCAATCTATCCAATTGGCCATTTTCTAAAAATATATTATGCAATAAATTATATACCAAAACAAATGGCAACTATAATGCAATAAAATGATATATAAACGACTGCTATAACATGAAAACTATAAAAGATATTTGCAACCATATCGGAGCCTTAAATTACCGCATTTCTAAACCTGTACCAATAAATATACCGATCTATCTAATTTTTGTAAAAATTCATTATGCCACAAATTGTACACCAAAACAAAGTGCAACTGTAATGCTTTAAAATGGTGCATAAACGACTGTCCTAGCACGAAAACTGCCAAAGTTAATTGCAACCATATCGGAACCTCAGATTACTGCGTTTATTAAACATAGAACAATAATTCTACCGATCTATCAAATTGACCAATTTCTAAAAATACACATTATGCTACAAATGATACACCATATTAAAGTGCAATCATAATGCTTTAAAATGATTCATACTTAATGACTGTCATAGCGTGAAAACTGTCAATGTTATTTGCGGTCATATCGGAACCTAAAATTACCGCATTTTAAAGCTGTGAAAATAGTTCTACCGATCTATCCAATTGGGCATTTTCTAAAAATATAATATGCAATAAATTATATATACAAAACAAATGGCAACTATAATGCAAATAAAAGATATATATATATATATATATATATATAATATATATATATACATATATATATAATATATAATAATATATATATATAATAATATATATATATATTATATATATATATATATATATATATATATATATATATATATATATATATATATAATATATATATATATATATATATATATATATAATATATATATATATATATATATATATATTATATATATATATATAATATATATATATAATATATATTTATATATATATATATATATATATATATATATATATATATAGAACTATTTTCTAAAAATACATTATGCAATAAATTATATACCAAAACAAGTGGCAATTTTAATGCTTTAAAAGAGTGCATAAACGACTGTCCTAGCACGAAAACTGCCAAAGTTAATTGCAACCATAGCGGAACCTCAGATTACTGCGTTTATTTTACATAGAACAATAATTATTCCGATCAATCAAATTGAAAAATTTCTAAAGATACACATTATGCTACAAATGATATACCATATTGAAGTGCAATCATAATGCTTTAAAATGATTCATAAATGACTGTCATAGCGTGAAAACTGTCAATGTTATTTGCAGCCATATCGGAACCTCAAACTACCGCGTTTTGAAAGCTGTGAAAATAATTATTCTACCGATCTATCCAATTGGCCATTTTCTAAAAATATATTAAGCAATAAATTATATACCAAAACAAATGGCAACTATAATGCAATAAAAAGATATATAAACGACTGCAATAACATGAAAAATATAAATGATATTTGCAACCATATCGGAGCCTTAAATTACCGCATTTCTAAAAATGTAACAATAAATATACCGATCTATCCTATTTTTGTATAAACTCATTATGCCACAAGTGTATGTGTATGTATGTGTGTGTGCGCGAGTGGGAATTTTGTGTAAAAAATGAGATTTTTATTTACGTTTTGTCCGGCTTTTTAAAACTGATGAGCATGTAATTTACCTCATTCTTGCGGTGATTTTTTAGGGAAATTTGTTTATATTTTGCTGGTTTCAATTTTCAGCGGTTCGAAGTGACCATGAAATAACTTGAGCAAACTTCTATAGATTGGAAGAGCGGGGGGAAAACAAGTGGAGCAATCTAAAAGAAGTTTGATATAATTATAATTACTCTCGTCCGAGTAATTATAATTATATGCGTGCGGTAAAAAAAGAAAAGAGAAATAAGCGGGGATTAATAAAATATTTCTTTTCCTTTTAATAAGAGAGCAAGGCTTTTGGAGAATGAGGAAACTCACCTTTTGTTCTGCCGGGCCAAATCAAAGAAGTAGAGTTTGAGTTTTTTTTATATTTTATTTTTGTTCACAGCACTGAGTTTAAAGAGCGGGAGAGATATTTTAATCTTTACTCAACGATTGATGATTTGCAAGCGAAGTTTTATTTTCGCGATTACTATAAAGGAAGCTTAAGATTTATACAAAATGGCAATTCAGCTAATAATTACAACAATTTGACAATTCATTTTTTGTACTAAAAAGGGTTTACTTAACAATGATATATTTATAATATTACGGTAATGCAGTTTATGACAATTCAATGCAATTCAATTTAACTGGCAACCGTAAGAATATAAATAAAAAAGTAAACAATTCAAATCTTATAATTCACAAAATAATTTAATAAAATAATTCAATAAAAAAAATAATAATATAAAATAAAAATATTGTGTCCAAGATTGGACAATGTTTAATAAACGCAGTAATCTGAGGTTCCGATATGGTTGCAATTAACTTTGGCAGTTTTCGTGCTAGGACAGTCGTATTGCCATCTGTTTTGGTATATAATTTATTGCATAATGTATTTTTAGAAAATGGCCAATTGGATAGATCGGTAGAATTATTTTCCCAGGTTTAAAAAGGCGGTAATTTTAGGTTTCCATATGGTTGCAAATAACATTGACAGTTTTTATGCCAGGACAATCGTTTATGCATCATTTTGAAGTATTACAGTTGCACTTTCTTTTGGTGTATAATTTGTGGCATAATGAGTTTTTACAAAAATAGGATAGATCGGTATATTTATTGGTACAGGTTTAGAAATGCGGAATTTTAAAGCTCAGATATGGTTGCAAATATCATTTATAGTTTTCATGTAATTGCAGTCGTTTATATATCTTTTTATTGCATTATAGTTGCCATTTGTTTTGGTATATAATTTATTGCATAATATATTTTTAAAAAATGGCCAATTGGATAGATCGGTAGAATTATTTTCACAGCTTTCAAAACGCGATAGTTTGAGGTTCCGATATAGCTGCAAATAACATTGACAGTTTTCACGCTATGACACTCATTTATGAATCATTTTAAAGCATTATGATTGCACTTCAATATGGTATATCATTTGTAGCATAATGTGTGTTTTTACAAATTGGTCAATTTGATAGATCGGTATAACTATTATTGTATGTATAATAAACGTAGTAATCTGAGGTTCCGCTATGGTTGCAATTAACTTTGGCAGTTTTCTTCCTAGGACAGTCGTTTATGCACCATTTTAAAGCATTAAAATTGCCATTTGTTTTGGTATATAATCTATTGCATAATGTATTTTTAGAAAACGGCCAATTGGATAGATCGGTAGAATAATTTTCCCAGGTTTAAGAAGGCGGTAGTTTGAGGTTCCGATATGGTTGTGAATAACCTTGACAGTTTTCATGCTATGACAGTCATTTATGCATCATTTTAAAGCGTTATGATTGCACTTTAATTTGGTATATCATTTGTGGCATAATGTGTTCGTCTAAAAAATGGTCAATTTGAAGGATCGGTAGAATTGTTGTTCTATGTTTAAAAACGCTGTGATTTGAGCTTCCGATATGGTTGCAAATAACATTGACAGCTTTCATGCCAGGACAATCGTTTATGCATCATTTTAAAGCATTACAGTTGCACTTTGTTTTGGTGTACAATTTGTGGCATAATGAATTTTTACAAAAATTGGATAGATCGGTATATTTATTGGTACAGGTTTGGAAATGCGGTAATTTAAGGCTCCAATATGGTTGCAAATATCTTTTATAGTTTTCATGTTATATCAGTCGTTTATATATCTTTTTATTGCATTAGTGTTGCCATTTATTTTGGTATATAATTTGTTGCATAATATATTTTTAGAAAATGGCTAATTGGATAGATCGGTAGAATTATTTTCACAGCTTTAAAAACGCGGTATTTTAAGGTTCCGATATGGCTGCAAATAACATTGACAGTTGTTACGCTATGATAGTCATTTAGGCATCATTTTAAAGCATTATGATTGCATTTTAATATGGTATATCATTTGTAGCATAATGTGTGTTTTTACAAATTGGTCAACTTGATAGATCGGTAGAATTACTATTCTATTCCGATATGGTTGCAATTAACTTTGGCAGTTTTCGTGCTAGGACAGTCGTTTATGCACCATTTTAAAGCATTAAAATTGCCATTTGTTTTGGTATATTATTTATTGC
>NC_060952.1:59993086-59994383 GCF_022045245.1 Lucilia cuprina | reverse complement strand
ATATTTAATGTCATATTTCATGCTACAAGATTTTGATAAAACTAAAGGCCCAAACACATACAATACTTTGCGTTGAATTACTACTAACAGTTACGCAACGTAAAAAAAAGAGATTTCCAATCGTTGCGTTGATAAAGTATGAAAAAATAATTAAATATATTAAAATAATATAAAAAATTTAATTTTTTCTCATTCTTTTCTGTTTCGTACACCAAAGCCAAAAAGCACCTGTGTCAAAAATCAGAGTTGATTTTCTTTCTTTGTGTTTGAAGCTAGTTTAATTAATAAAAATAAATTCATATTATTATATGTTACATAATTAAAATAATTATAAAAGTAAAAATATTATACAAAAAAAGTTTTATTTTCTTTATTAATTTTTTCATTTCTTATGGCGTTTATTTTAAAAGTAATTTTAACTTTTATGTTTTCTTTGACATATGTCAGAGTTTTTCTCTTTCACTTTTTAATTTTCCAATAAAAATAAACTGTTTTTTTTTTTGTTCTTTATGAATTTTATTATTATTTTTTTAATATGAAATGGATTTTGAAATTAAAGTGTAATTTTTTTTTGTTTTAACAAAAAAGTGTTTTTACTGAAAAAAATTCAAAACATTCTTTGAGCAACAAAACAGTCAACAGTACCCGATAGGCCATCGATAGACTGATTGAGTGTAACTTAACAAACTTTGACAAATTGTCATACCAAAAAATTTTAAATGTTCTTTGAGCAGCAAAACTATAATATGTGATCGATAGTAATACCCTATAGACAAATCGAACCGTATATTGATTTTTTCCTGAGTACTTGCTACTAGCTGGCGTTTATAATGTTCAATAAATATTGGTGTTGTAATAGATTTAAATCTTAGGATATTTCTATTTAAGACATGAGAATACTCATTTCTATAAATATTTGATCAATTAGAAAAGTATTAATATAAATGTAGCTGGTGGAGGGCATTAATTATTCCGCTCTGCCGAATATATCACTCCAACTTCTTTTACTTAAAAAAGCTTAACAATGCTGAAAATGTAATGAAGTACTCAATATTTAATGTCATATTTCATGCTACAAGATTTTGATAAAACTAAAGGCCCAAACACATACAATACTTTGCGTTGAATTACTACTAACAGTTACGCAACGTAAAAAAAGAGATTTCCAATCGTTGCGTTGATAAAGTATAAAAAATAATTAAATATATTAAAATAATATAAAAAATTTAATTTTTTCTCATTCTTTTCTGTTTCGTACACCAAAGCCAAAAAGCACCTGTGTCAAAAATCAGAGTTG
>NC_060952.1:59982030-59992986 GCF_022045245.1 Lucilia cuprina | reverse complement strand
TTTTTGTTGATGCGAACCAGTGTGTGTATGCGGGTTGGGAATCCACGCCTCAAATGAGCTAGTCGAGGTGGCAACACACCCAATAGGAGAAAAAGGTCTCGTAACAAACATTAACTTCACTGTTTTTTATGTTTGCAATTTTTGTAATTTATGTCAGTTGTTTATAGCTTTCACTTAACGTTGCGGATTGAATTATATTTTCTTTAGGTTCATCCGCAACGTAACTTCAAGGTTACGGCAAAACTAACGACTTACACAGGTTTTCGTAACCCAAAAACGAATCAGAGTAACTGAGCCTTTACTACCTAATAAATAACTTTATAGTTAATAAAGTTATTGATGGTATATTGTAGGAATTTGTATGGAAAATGTGCGTAATAAACTTAAGATAAGTGTATTGTATTGAAACGCACGGAGTCTGATTAACAACCAACTTTTATTAATGTTAAAGGGATAGAAATTCAAGTGATATTAAAAGCTATGTGTTTAACATTAAGAGAGATTAACTTCAATATATACTTAAAAGTGATAGAGATGTTAATGTAATAACAATACATAACACGCCTCCATTTAAATCTTTTAAATAAAAATTTATTAATTATTGATTATTTTTACATTAAATATTATTTAACAATATATGCATGTCTGTATAACTAATTAATAACAATAATTAATAAAGCATTTAATTCATTTGTTTTTTTATTTCAATAATCAATTAAATTTAAAATTAGAAATTTTTAAAAATACTAAGTATTAAATTTTTTATTTGTTCTGGGTCTTAATACTCTTCCACAATTGTTTTCATTCTTCTCAGTTTGATTTTTAATTGACAATTCTTCATTAACATTTGTGTTTATAGACTCATTTACAATTTCTTAATTTGGTTCATGTTCATTGTTATTTACTTCTGAAGAATTGTTATCATTATGTGACCGTTCAACCTTTTCCGTCGACGTACTTCCATTTGAAGATGATGGTAATTCAGGCGGGATAAAATCATTACTGACATCCTTTACTCCTACCCTAATTTGATCAGTATATCTTTTTATTACTCTGTCAGTTGAAAGAATACACTGATATGAAAGTGAACCTGTTCTATCCTTAATGATAGCTGGGGCCCATGATTCTTTATTTACATTTGTGTAGTCTCTAATGAAAACATTTTGACCTTTTTCAAAAGTAACTGATCTATTACCTTTATGATTTGATATACTTTTCATTTGATTTTCCAACATTTTGTTTTTAAAAAGTGGAGGTTTTATTAGATCAAATCGTGTTCTAATCGATCTTCCAATAAAAATTTTCGCCGGGCTCTCACCAGTTGAGCTATGTTTTGTATTACGATAATCCATTAAGAAACGATTTAAAATTACATCAATATTTTCTTTTTTCTCAGAATTTAAATTTGCATAAATAGATTTCTTAAGAGTTTTCACGAAATTTTCAGCCTGGCCGTTTGTGGCTGGATGTCCAGGGGCTGTTAATGTGTGTTTAATTTTATTTCTTGAAATGAAATCTTTAAAATCTTCGGACACGAATTGTCTGCCGTTGTCGCTGACAATATTGTGTGGAATCCCAAAACGACAAAAAATTTTTCTTAATTTTGTAATTATAAAATTGGAAGTGATATCTTTTGTCTTGAAAACTTCTACCCATTTTGAATATGAGTCAATAACTATAAGAAAGTGATAATTCCTTATTGGGCCTGCAAAGTCTATGTGGATTCTTTGCCAAACAGAGCTTGTAGGAGTCCAAGGTATGAGTATACTTTTCTCTGGACTAGCCAATAGTTTTTGACAAGAAATACATGATTTGACTTAATTCTCAATCTCATTGTCAATATTAGGCCACCAAACAAATGACCTGGCAAGTGCCTTAGTTTTAACTATACCAAAGTGGGATTCATGTATTAGTTGAAGAATTGATTTTCTTAATTTCTCTGGTATAATAACTCTATATCCCCATAATAAACAGTCATGGTCAACAGTTAACTCAATATCCTTGTTGATAAATGATTTAAATTCATCACCTGTTAGTTCTCTAATTTTACCCATTCGAACAAATTCACACACTTTAGAAAGAATAGGGTCACGTCTAGTTTCCCTAGTTATATCTTTAAAGTCAAGGCTCAACATATTATCCTTCTGTATATAATTTATAAAAGTACTGTCATTAATGTCATTCTCATTGACAACATTTGTTTTTAATTGAGGTATTAGTGATAAATTATCAGCTTCATTTAATTGACCTTTAACATACTCAATTTTATAATTAAATCCAGAGAGAATAAAAGCCCATCTCTGAACACGTGCTGCTGCCATTACAGGCAAGCCTTTGTTTTGGCCAAATATATAAATTAATGGCTTATGGTCAGTTCTTAATGTAAAAACATTTCCAATCAAATACTGTTTTAATTTAGTGACGCTAAAAATAATTGCAAGTGCTTCTTTTTCATGTGTAAAGTGTTTTCATTAGAGACTACACAAATGTAAATAAAGAATCATGGGCCCCAGCTATCATTAAAAATATAACAGGTTCACTTTCATATCAGTGTATTCTTTTTCATGTGTACTGTACTTTTGTTCAGTTTTGGATAATGCTCTTGAAATAAATGCCACTGGTTTGAATTCATTTTCAGAAAATTTGTGCGAAAGTACACCAGCTATGGCATAGTCTGATGCGTCAGTTGTGAGGGTTAAAGTGCACCAGAACTTTTTCAGAAGTAATTTCTTTTCTTATTCTATCATAGGCTATTTGACAACTTTCGGACCACTCAAATCTAACATTTTTCTGTAATAACTTATACAAAGGAGTCATAATTTTTGCAAAATTATTAACAAACTTTGCATAATAATTCACAAGACCTATAAATGCACGTAATTCTGAAACGTTGTTAGGAATGGGGGCATTTAATACCGAATTAAATCTTTCTTTATTTTTCCTAAGACCAAACCTGTCAATTGTGAAACCTAAGTATGAAATTTCTTCTTTGAAAAATTTACATTTAGATAAATTAAGCTAAGTCCAGCTTGTAATAATTTATTTAACACTGACTTCAAATTTCGAATATGTTCATTCATATCTTTAACCGATACTGTAATATCATCTTGATATACAACCACAAATGGTATTCCTTGCAATAAGTTCTCCATTGTTTTTTGGAATATTGCAGCGGCAGGTTTGACGCCAAAAGGTAATCGTTTCATTTTCAAAGTTCCAATATGCGTAGACCAGGTACATAAAAGCTGTGATTTGTCATCAAGAATAAGTTGGTTATAAGCGTTTGATAAGTCCAATTTTGAAAATAATTGACCTCCTTGAAGGGAAGCAAAAATTTCGTCAATTAAAGGAAGTGGATAATTGAAATCAGATAAATATTTATTAATTGTGACCTTATAGTCGCCACAGATACGAATATCACCGTTCGGTTTTAAAATTGGTACTAGTGGTGTACCCCATTCTGAATGGTCTACTTGTTCTAATACGTCATTTGCTATTAGTTCCCTTAAATTATTTTCAATTTTTCCTTTCCAGGCCAAAGGCACAGGACGTGGTTTACAAAAAATAGGTGTTGCTTCACTGTTTATGGCCAAAGATATTTTCCCAAACTTATAACTTCCAAGACCACTACTAAAAATTTCATGAAATTCATTTTTAATTTGCTCAGTTATAATGGAATATTGATCAGAACTAACTGAGTTTACTTGAATAAGTTCAAAATTAAATGTGCGTAGAAAATTTCTACCAAACAAAGGATTATTATTACTATCAGTTACTACCAGCTTCACTGTTTTCTTTGTACCTTTTAATTCAATTATTTCATCATATTGTCCTAGGACCTTAATTTTATTTCCATTAAAATCGACATATGGATCAGTACAGGACTTGAGACTTACTTTTTTATTTAGACTGTCAACAAATGATTTCGATACCAAACTGCATGGAGCACCTGAATCACAAACAACTTCAATTGGAATTCCATCGATTTTAATTGAAACTTTGTAGAGCTCAGTTGAATTGCCACAATTATTTATGCTATAAATAGAAAAATCCTATACATTATTTTTATTAAAATCTTCACTATCTACATCTGATTCTGATACATAATTTACAACTTTTTCTTTTTTTTTGCAAACAGAAGCCAAATGCCCAATTTCCACAAAAATTTCATTTACTATGCTGAAATCTACATTCATTTGATTTGTGGTTCCTCCAACCACAATGAGAACAGGCCTTTAATGTTTTTGATTGATCAGCTGTTGATTGTTGTCTCTTCTTTGCTTGATATTCGTGACTGTTTTGGTTGGTGCTTTTGTTCTTGTTAGAATAATTGTTGTTGTTGTATTTGAGTTTGTTTTTATGTTTGCCAAACTTTATATTTCCAACTTGCATGTCATTATTTTCTTTCGATACTAACTTCATCTCCATAATTAAAGCTTTTCTGAGAGCATCTTCAATTGTAATTTTCTCATCCTCTTCACACAGTCGTTCAAATATTTTATTATTTATTCCCATAATAAAGCGATCCAAAACAAAGGCATCTAAATGAACACCAAATTTACATGCGAGTGCTAATTTTTTTACTCTAGCATGCCATTCTGCTACTGTTTCGTCTTCACCTTGTATAGCAGTGTGAAAGCTTTTGCGCTCACGAAAAATTATAGTTGGCGGAGTGTAGTGCATTTTTGTAAGCTGCAAAGTTCTTTAAACGTTTTTGAAACTGGAGTGTCTGGGCTAAATAAATTATGCAATGTTTCATACGCAATTGGTCCAATAGCTTTCAAGAGAGTGGCTTTTTTCGTACTTTCTTCAGTGCAATTTATTTCAGTGAAATGAATATCAAGTTTTTCTTTCCATAACAACCAAGATTCATTGCGGGGGGAGAATTGAGGCATATTATTTGGATGGTAAATAGTAACGGTACCACCTGGAACATTATCTGGCATGTTGATTTTTTTTATGTAGTCCAAAATGCACTTTTTTAAACAAATTAAGTTTTTGTCTTTAGAATGACAATTTATGTTCTGTATTCAGTTGTAACTTTTTTTATGTATATGAAGTTCTTATGGTGATTTTTTTTTAAGTTGTTTTTTTTATTATTTCCTTTTTTTATATGTATATATTTACATACAGTTAAGTAAATAAAGTTCAACAAATTGTTTTTAATTTTCTTTTTAAAATATGTATTTAATTTTTTTGTAACAATTGTAAAACAACGAGTTACACTTATTATTTACAATTCCTTTTTTAATCTCGTCGCCAATGTAGTGTATTGAAACGCACGGAGTCTGATTAACAACCAACTTTAATTAATGTTAAAGGGATAGAAATTCAAGTGATATTAAAAGCTATTTGTTTAACATAAAGAGAGATTAACTTCAATATATACTTAAAAGTGATAGAGATGTTAATGTACTAACAATACATAACAATAAGCAATAAATATCTCTATGAATACTTGGGTCACAGGTTTTCGTAAGCCAAAAACAAATCAGTTGAAACGAAAAGTCGACTTTTGGATTTTTTATTTAGTTAAAAATCGACTTTTCGACTCTTTGCATTTTATGAAAAGTTGATTTTCGACTTTTGTCATTTAATTAAAAGTCGACTTTTAGACTTTTCTTTTTTAGACTATAAGTATTTTATAAATAGTCGACATTTTGACGGATTTCGACTTTTTCGACTTTTTTCGATTTTTTGACTTTTTCCGATTTTTTCAACTTTTCGACTTTTTTCCGACTTTTCGATTTTTTTGACTCTTTGACTATTTTCGACTTCTTTCGACTTTTTTCCGACTATTTTTTGACTTTTTTCGAGTTTTTCCGACTATTTTAGAGTTTTTGACTTTTTTTAACTTTTCGACTTTTATCGACTTTCCTACTTTTATTAACAAAGTCGACTTTTTTCACAGACGATAGTCGAGTTATCGAACTTTTAGGAACAAAATAGTCGACTTCGACTTTTTTCGACAAACAGTCGATTGTTCGATTATTCGAAAGTCGATTTGTAGAACAATATTAGAAACTAACTGAGCCTTAACTCTTTTACCCAATTTACACAATGATTTTTTATCGTCATGAACAAAACAACTTTTATAAACCGAATTCAACAAAATTTTTTTCATCATTTATATCTGTGTGTGTAAATCATCCGCTCATCATCAATTTTTAAGTAAATTTAATTTTTTTTATAACAAATGGATAGAGCAACAGCTCGGGATCATAGTCTAATATTGGTATTTCTTTACATTTAAATATTGTGAATATATTGGACATAAATATAAACATAATATCCTACATAAAATTATATCCTCATTACACATAATTTTTCGTCTAATTTTTCGCAAGTAACATCACCGGATTTCAATAGCACTACTTATATATTCATTGTGGAAAACTGTTTTCAGTTTTTAGAAACCACTAATTTCACTTTGTGCTGAAAGACCCTAGAAACGTCTAATTTTTCGCAAGTGACATCCCCGAATTTTGATAGAACTAGTTATTCACTATCGAAATCGGTTTTCAGAAACCGCTAATTTTGCCTGATTTTTAAAAAGCCGGATTTCGATAAGATTAGTTATTCACTATCGAAAATTAGGCAAAACCGCTAATTTTGCCTAATTTTTTCACTAACAGCTTTGAGCGGAAAATATCAAAATTTTCAATTTGTATTGATAGACCTTGAAACTTCTAATTTTTCGCAAGTGATATCCCTGGGTTTCGATAGAACTAGCTATTCACTATCAAAATCCGTTTACCGTTTTTAGAAACCTCTAATTTTGCCTGATTTTTTTTCACAAAATACTTTTTGCCGAAAATATCAAATTTTTCACTTTGTATAGATGGATAGATCATAGAAACGTCTAATTAGTGACATTCCCGGATTTTGATAGAACTAGTTATTCACTATCGAAATCCGTTTTCTGTTTTCAGAAACAGCCAATTTTGCCTGATTTTGTTCACTAACAACTTTTTGCCAAAAAAAAAAATACTTTGTATTGGTAGACCATAGAACGTCTAATTTTCGCAAATGACATCCCCGAATTTTTATAGAACTAGTTTTTCACTATCGAAATTCGTTTTCCGTTTTGAGAAACCTCTAATTTTGCCTGATTTTTTCGCTAACAATACTTTTGTGATTGTTTTTCTGATATATGTTATTGTTGACAAGCACGTGCTTTTGTTATGTATTGTTATACCAACAACATTTGTTTACATATGTTTAAGAAAAAAATTGTGGTTTAAGCGGTTGATTTTCAAATATTTATTTATTCACATGCGTTGATTTTTTTCATGTTTGTCTTGAAGATTGTTTTGTTTGTCAAAGATTGGTGGCAGGGTGCACTTATAAGGTGAAGTCTATTCTACAAAAACAACAAATACAACGTGTGTTTGTTGTTTTTGTGAGTAGAAACTTTTGTCAAAATCAGCTAAGTGGTATATGAAGAAAATGTGTGAAAAGAAGAAATAAAACAAAAAAATAAATTTTAATGGCGTCGTGTAATATTTGCATATGAATTTTCTAATTTGCTTGCCTTTTATTAATTAAAATATAAAAAAACGAAAATATGCTTTAATTATTAATTAAAAAAATAATTCCTCGATTATTTTTGCTTAATATTGCATAAATTGATGCAATTTCTTAAAAATTGACAAAGGTGAAGTTCCATGACTTCATCCAAAAATCCAATTTGAAGAAACACCGTTATACGTGCGTGTTCCAATATATAACTTGGAATATAGAAACTTTAAAAGCATTTTGGTTAAAAAAATTATATTAAAAGAAAATAATTTGTAAATGTACTTCATTGTACAAAAAAAGCAACTGCTATTTTTTATTAATCTTATGATTTAAAAAATTAAAATATTTCACTAAATTCGCTTACATTATGCAATTAATATTTAGTAAAATAATTAACTTTAAACAAATTTATTAAGTTTTATTTAAAAATTTTATTTTTGAAATATAGATTCTTTAACAGTCTTTCTAGAAAGTTTACAATATTAAGGAGTATTTGCTTTCAAATTAGAAAGTAAACAAAAAAGAGAGAATCAAAACAAACAATAACAATTTAACAGAAGTGTCAAGAAAAAAATGAGTAATCAGCTGTTGAATTGACTTCACTTTATAAGTGCACTCTGATTGGTGGTGAGCTGGGTAGAAAAGAATGATGAGTAGGGTTTATAGTTGAAACGAAAAGTCGACTTTCCGTCATTTTGCATTTAGGTAAAAGTCGACTTTTCTATTCGACTTTTTGTATTTAGTTAAATGTCGACTTTTCAACTTTAGATTTATGCAAAGTCGAATTTTCGACCTTTTTAAGTTATTTAAAGGTCTACTTTTAGATTTTTAGTATTTTGTTAATAGTCAACTTTTCGACTTTTTTTGAAAATATAAAGAAAACAAAACAATCCGGAAAAAAATGTATGCCATAAGATTTCTACACTTTTAACTTAAAGTTCTATATAGGTTTTTATCGTGCACAAGATCGTCCGATAGCAGTTATATATCATTTCATGTATACGACCATAGTAACATTTTTTGTAAAAAAAAAGTTTGTTATTGTAGTACACACCCTAGAACGATGAAATCCGGAAAAATGTATGCCATCGAATTTATACACTTTTAACTTAAAGTTCTATATAGGTGTTTATCGTGCACAAGATTGTCCGATAGCAGTTATATATCATTTTATATATACGGCCATAGTAACATAAAGACTGAAAAGTCTTTGTGTAAATTGCGCCTTTGACTGCAGAATTAAAAAATAAAATAAAAAATTACAAACGTGTAACAAAACAGATATCATAAATGCCTTCAAATTACGATTAGTTTTGTCTGAGTGCATAACAATGAACTGTTATATGAATCATCACTTAAGGGCACTTCACACCAATCACACTACGTAAAGTGTTAAGTCTAATGAAAAAGTAAAATGAAATTCCATCCGTATAACAAAAAAGGGAATAAAAGTCGTTTGATTTATATTTTTTGTGTTTACGCGAATGGTATAAAACAAAAACAAAGTAAGATGGAAACAGCTGTTTCACTTTTTTGTATGTTCTTACATAAAAATACATCCCTGATCTTATGCGACTTGCTTGTTTTTGAATCATTTCAAAAAATGAAGAGAGTCATTTGACTGTCAAATTTTTCATTCGTATTCTCTATCAATGTGTGTTGGTTTCATTACCCTGTGTCTATATTAAACAAATATTTATTATGCTAAACGTCAAATTGTTATCATGATAACAAATTAACAAGTACAGACGGCATTTATAACGTCGTTATGACGGTGTTTTCTAAACAATTGTTTAAACAACGTTGTCTTGATAATGAATGTCATTTTATTGTAAAATTTGTTGTTGTGCAATTAAAATAGATTTTTAACATAAGTTTTAGTGAAATTAGTGTTTATTTACAAAATTTGCATTCAATCTTATTCGTTTTTATTAAATTTCAATAAAATTATCTGTGGATTGTCGTGATAAAATCAGCATTTTGTTACCCCTACGCATGACAATAAACAAAAAACTTACAATTTTTCTGCCGACGTTTTGTCAAGTATCGTGAGATATATTTGTCTTATATAGACATGAGGTTACATATTGCGTTTCATTACATACCATTTTCTACACAAAATTTTGACAGATTACATTACTTGTGTAAAGCCTGCACTAAAGTTATTTCATTTTTGTTACAGTTAACTTTAAGAAGTTTTTAAGACAGTTCTCGCGAAAATTATTGTTATGTGAATTTTAAAATAGGAAAATGTTTTTTAAAATGATTAAAAAATAATAAAATTAATTTAAGATGAGTTAAACATATTGTTGGAGAATCTCTTACTTGAGCTATCCAATGGTTAAATAAAAGATTTTTTAATTTAAAAATATTTGGGTCTTTTTTTGAATTAAATTAGAAATTTGTAACCGCTTATGGCCTATAGGCTAGGTTATTGAATATTGTTAAATAAATAAAAAAACTTTTGCAAGTATTAAGAAAAACATTAATTTTACCTTAATATAACAAATTCTACTCTTTCAGAGTCATTTATATATAAAAATCAATTCCAGACTTAAAAGTCAGATTTTACTGAAGATACAAATGAGTAGCAATATTAAAAATATTTATTTTAAAAGTTATTTAAACTAGAAACTTTAGCAGATATTTAGTATGAGTTAAACATAAAATATTAACAAATTTTACGAAGAACAATATAATTAATGTTGTAACAAATGCTATTCTTTCTGAGTCATTTACCCCATGTCTATATTAGACAAATATTTATCACGATTCTTGACAAAACGTCGGAAGAAAAATTGTCAAATTTTTTTGTCATGCATAGTGGTAACAAAATGCTGATTTTATCACGACAACTAAGAAATAATTTTATTGAAAAAATTCTATATTTAATAAAAACGAATAAAATTGAATGCAAATTTTGTAAATAAACACTAATTTCACTTAAAGTTATGTTAAAATCAATTTTAATTGCACAAAAACAAAATTCGAAACACATTTTACAATAAAATGACGTTTATTATTAAGATAACGTTGCATAGGGGTAACAAAAAGCTGAATTATCAAGACAACTAAGAGATAATTTTATTGAAAAAATTCTATATTTAATAAAAACGAATAAAATTAAATGCAAATTTTGTAAATAAACACTTATTTCACTATAACTTATGTTAAAATCAATTTTAATTGCACAAAAACAAAATTCGAAACACATTTTACAATAAAATGACGTTTGTTATCAAGACAACGTTGCATAGTGGTAACATAATGCTGATTTTATCAAGACAACTAAGAGATAATTTTATTGAAAAATGCTATATTTAATAAAAACGAATAAAATTAATTGCAAATTTTGTAAATAAACACTAATTTCACTAAAACTTATGTTAAAATCAATTTTAATTGCACCAAAAAAATTCTAAACTCATTTTACAA
>NC_060952.1:59967822-59981930 GCF_022045245.1 Lucilia cuprina | reverse complement strand
GATCGTAACAAAGCAACAAACAAGTGGTCATTTTAGTAAAACACAGACACACTAATACACACAAGCTTATAGTGTAGGTGTGTCAACAAAGCGTCAGCAGAATTTCTTAGCCTATGCACGCGTGCATTAGAATTTCAGTTTTGCTCGTGACTGTTTTACATACAAAAGTATGTATATTTAATATTAATTATAACATTTTTTTTTCTATTTCGTTGATGGATTAACTCGATCCAAAATGTAACTCATACAATTTGATGGATTGATCATAAAATTTATGAAGTACAAAAATATTTTAGAGTTCAACATTTTACAATTTTTGGAAATATACCCGCCAACAGTTGGAATATCAATACAGATTTCCTGAAAATTATCTTATTATAAGGTAATTATTATAAATTTTTGATACATATGGATGTACATTTGACATCATATTACATAACAGCAAATATTTTGAGGGGGTTAACTCATGCAGCATTTTTTGTGAGTCGTTCTAATGTATGTACATATATATTACTTTTTTAGATTAGTTGTTAAATTAATTATTTTTTCTACTATTTTAATTTCAATTATTTCAATAAAAACTATAAAATTTCATTTTATTTACATATATTTTTATAGATGTTATCTTTGTGAGTATACAAATAGAAGAAGAGAGAACTCATCTTCTAGATCAAGAGAATATTCTTCTTCTAGAAGATAATAATACTTTTATTCTAGAAAAAAAGAGAACTCGTCTTCTAGAAGAAGAGAAAACTCATTTTCTAGAAGATAAGATAGGAACACTTTTAGATGATACTAAATAGTCACTTCAAGAAGTGACTTTCTAGTTACATCTAGAAGAGTCTTTGGCAATACCTTACTTCCAAGAGTCATCTAAAAGTTTCTTCTGCGTGCCTTTCAGAAGTATCTTCCACGTTACTCTTAGATGTTCCCCAGCTCAGCATCAGTTCTTCCCGACTAGTGACTTATGCAATAGAAAATGTTTGTAGGGAAGGTCGGTACAACAAATCCAACAATACAAAAATAACAGGCTATTTGTTAGTGTAAAAAAATCGCATCTGTCAAAAAAATCTGTATGCAGCGAACGAAAAAAACAACAAATAAACGAAATATTAGTTTTTAGCAAATATTTTAATTTTTAACTATTATAAAAAATATATTAAATTATTTAAACGTGTAATGCCTGAAAATCACAATTATATTTATTGGGAAAACAAATTTTGCGAGTAAAACGCAGAGAGTAAGATTCTTGCATAATAAATGAAGTTAGTGTCATCTCTCTCGATTTTCTTGAAGTTTACTAGTATTTTATGAAATTTGTATTTTGTAAATAAATAGAAAAAGGGAAAATTATTCTTTAAGAAATTTGTGTTGCCTATGTGGAATGTATTGTTTTAAGTAGTTATTATTATTTTTTTTTGTAATTGTATACAATGTAGGAATGCTTATATAAAATTTAATTTATAAAAATCATTTTTACATATAGTATTTATCCGTGCCGATCCATTTGATATTGGGTTTAAAAGGTTTATGGTTATGTATTTTTCTTTATGACAATCTTATTTTAATTTTTATTAGATTTTAAATTTTAGTTTTTTATTTTATTTTGATTGAAAAATAAAAAAAAGTTGGCTCGATTTATTAAATACAAGCAAGAGAGAATAACACTTGATATTTTTACTATAACTAAAACTGTATAGCCAAACGTCAAAATTTTGATCCAAATCACCACTACACACACACTATTGGCATATTTTCATTGAAATTGCACTGAAAAAAATATTTGGTTATTTTTAATTTTGAAGATTAAATTGCATTACTGTAAAATGCGAATATTTATAAACAATATGTAATCAATGTACTTAAGAATGATAATTTCTTTACATAGAAACAACGTTTCTAATTAAAATGTACAAAAAAAGTATGAAACAAGATTAACTTATTTACTTTCATTTTATGCATTCTAGAAAATTATTTAGAGTGTACGTTGTTTTTGTAAATTATGCTCTTGCTTTTGCAAGTTGTTTTTGCTTTTTTCAAGTTGTGTTTGCAATTTCTTTAACAAAGCGACATCAACCTGCTTTGTTGAATGCTGTCAAGCAACTAAATAAAATATTTGTATTTTTGATGCTCTTGTTTAGAGGTTCGTATGCGATCGTTTTGTGTACATGTAATTTGCCGAAAATCTTCGTTGTCAGAACAATACTAGCGCCGACGTCTGATCTAAACATACATAACGAAAAACACAGAAAAACAACAACGCAATGACGCCAACAGCGTCGAAACCAAGGGTTCCCAAGCCCTATGCGCTTGGTACTCTTTTGTTTTTGCAAATGCGCTTAGCTATAGACCAGCGTTGCGCGTTCATATTGTTCTGATTACGAAGATTTTCAGCAATTCACACATACATAACCCGATCGTAAATAAAAATCATTGCAAGAGCGTAAAAATTACAAAAATTATCTTTAGTTGCTTGACAGCATTCAACAAAGGTTGATGTCGCTTTGTTTCAGAAATTGTAAACAAAACGTGTAAAAACAACATCACTTGCAAACAAGAGAGCAAATTGCAAAAAACTCATACACTCCAAAAACTTTTTAGGAATGCATAATAATAAAAATACATACAAACGATATTTTTTATACTTTTTTTAAACATTTTATATTAAAAAATCTAATCTTTGTGAAAAAATAACCATTTTTCTTTTCTTTGGATATGTTTTATCTGTAAGATATATATGTTTTGCACTCATATGTAGTTCTCTAAATGTCAATTAAATGAAAATATTATCAGGGCATTGATGGAAATCGACTTAACATCAGAGATTTCCTTGTGGGTATCTCAATCAAAAACTTCAAAATTAAGAGAATGACATACGTACGTGTAAATGAGGCTAAATCAGAGAAATTAATATATGTAAATAATGATCACAAAATAAATAATAAAACCAATATATGCAAGAGGAAAGAGAAATTTATTTGTCAAAAAATACCTAATATAAAGAGAAGTTTATTACAAATATTTTTATAATATGAATAAAAACAAGTAAGAGTGCTATATTCGGCTGTGCCGAATCTTATATACCCTTCACCATAGTGTATTTTAAACATATTTTATAAATTTTTAATTTTTCCGAGAACATTATTATTACATCAAAAGCTAAACAAAAAGAACAACAAAGCTAAACGATATAAAACACAAAATACACAGAAAAACAAAAATAACAACGCAATGACGTCAACAGCATCCAAACATACAAAAAAATACACAGCTGAATAAAACCAAATACATCTACATACACACGTGTACATCTTTTTCTAATATACAGTATTGTTGTTGCTTTTTTAACAACGCATGAAAAATATATGACATTTTTTGATGAAATTTTCATTTTTTGATGAAGTTGTCTTGGATTTTTGCTCATATCTCCGTTATTTACCGACCGATTTTGCTGATTTTAAATAGCGATCTTCTCGAAAGCATGTCTAATAGAATTATTGAAGATTCGGATCTCGCCGATATCTGGGGTCCTCTAAAAACTGTTTTCAACTGACAGACAGACGGACATGGCTTAATCGACTCCGCTATGTATAAGGATCCAGAATATATATACTTTATAGGGTCGGAAAATTATATTATAGAAATTACAAACGGAATGACAAACATATATACCCTTCTCACGAAGGTAAATGGTATAAAAATAAAAGTAATAAAAAATTAAAATTTTTTGCTCAAGTATGTTAAAAGGAAAACTAATTTAAACAGAATGCTTATTTATATTCAATGACTCAATTTGATAAAGGAAAATTTGACAAATTAATTTTGCAATTTTGTAAAGTCAAAAAAGAGTTTTACAGAACCGGGTTTTAACTAAAAATTTATATTATTTTATTAACTAACAATTATAATAACATATTAAAGTACACTGAAAATAATTTTGTATATTTATCTAACAGTGATAAACCCATTTTTTTCCAAAATTTACAATTGTCGAGACTTACTAGTTAAATGTTTTATTCAATTCAATTACAAAGTTAAAGTTCCTGAAGATATAAACTTGTTAACACGTGTTAGAGGAGACGTTATGATAGATGACAAATCTGACATCGATACTGAAAAAAGTCAAACAGTTGATACCGATAATAGTAAAACAATAGTTATCAAAATGGCAACAACAGAACGGAAAAGATCATACGTTAGCATGTGTGCTTTTATTATTAGGGAAAATTATGATGGTGAATTACTTGAAGAGATTACGGATAGAAATTTAAATTGTACGTTTTTGACATTTATTAAATCTAAGCTTGAGGAGAAAGCACGAGAGTCATTGCCAGAGACCGTGACATCAATAGAATAGATTAAAACTGCTTTAAAAACCAAAATTAGGCCAGATAACTCTAAGGTTATAGCAGGGAAAATTGCACCATTAAGTGCCAGGAATGACATTTATTCAGATATACATGAGATTGTAATTGAACAGACAGTTGCAGTATGCCGTTTAAATGCTAGGTCTGATTTAGTCAAGTCTGTTTTAGCTTCATCAGTTTTTACGGACCCAAAACAAATCGTGGCAAAACTGATTGTCGAGCAGAATCACGAGACCAATAGCTCGTTTCATAATACAAATTTTCGTAACAACTTTCATAATACTTCATATCGGGGTAACAATTATGGAAATTTTCAAAATCGTGGTAAAAATTATAGGAATTTTAGTGGTAACTATAATTTCAGAAGGAATAACCGATGTGTTAATAACAATGATAATGTTCAAAATAACTATCGTGGAAACAATGGAAATTATTCTCCCGAAACAATAACCGAAGAGCTTCCGTTCGGACTTTAAACGCCGAAGTCCCTCAACAATCCTCTTGAGAGTGGTGGATCAGGAACAATAAAATTAGACCTGGAAAAATTACATTGTCAAAAATCAATTTATACTAAGTCTACACCGTTTTCATCACATTAAATTGTACTGATACAAATCAAACTTCAACATTTCTTGTTCATACTCAAGCTGATATTTTACTATTAAAAATCTCTAGTTTGAAAACTGATACTATTTTAAATGAAAATGAAATATTTAGCATTACTGGCATAACTGCATACCTTGGGAACCAATGAATACTAAGAAGTGAAACGCTGTCAAAAAGTACCTAAGTCTACTGTCAGTCGGTACCTAACGTTAGTAGAATTCTCAAGCCAACATAGTTGCAAAAAATAGGATTTAAAAATATTGAAAAAAAATATTACTTTTGACTTTATATTTTAAAAGATTTCTTTACGTATTTTGTAACATAATTTATCTATAAACACTATATATGAATGTATCTTTGCTTTTTAAGCTGCAATATTGAAATAACAATCAATTTAATTGAATTATTTTTTCTTGTACCATACAAAAATTTACAACATTGTTTTTTTTAGTTTTAATTTCAACAACAAAAAATAAATGTCAAAAAATTAAAATTATTTTTTTCGTTTGTTAAAAATTTGTTAAAAATAAACACCACTTATAGCCCTTAGGGCAACCTGACTGTCGGTATAAATTCAAATATCTTCCTGATATATTCGATAGAACCTGAGCCAATTTACCGTTTTATGGCTGATAATTCAGCCTGAAGTACGCTAAATTGGTCAGGAAGTTTGAAAGAGACTTCCGTTCCAGTGCGTGCAATATAGAAGCCACCGCCAACGCCACCGTCACGGAGGATAGATTCCATTTCATTTGGGTCGTGTTAAATCGACACTGTAAAGCTTTTATCAATAGATGGTTTGGGGGTGCAGTAATCAATGTTTCCTGGAATTGCTCCTAGGAAGTTGATTATGGTAGAGTGGCCTAACTTAGTCATATGCCACTTACCGATTATACTAAGTCTAATCGCTGAGTTGAGGGCAACCTCCTGAACCATTAGATCAACAGATAACCAATTCATCATGACAAAGAGAGCCTATGATGGAGTGGTACGAAGGGCACCTGTAATCATTAGCGCCGATGCGCGAATGATTCCTTCAAATCTCTTTCGATGGGTATCCAATTGTAGGGATTTCCACCAGACAGCACCATACAGTAGTATAGGCTTAGCTACCATGTCGAAGAGCCATTTGGTATTCGTAGGATTAATGCCCCAGGATTTACTTATTGCTCTTCTACATGAGTATAGGGCCGCAGCCGCTTTGTTCACTCTGGATTGAGTGTTCAAATGCCATGATAGTTTTTAATCCAGGATGATTCCTAGATATTTTGCAGTATCAGATAACTCTAACTCAACCCCATTTAAGCGAGGGAGAGTGAAAGTGGGTAACTTGTATTTCCTGGTGAAAAGAACAAGTTCCGTTTTGGCTGGATTTACACTTTGTCTAAGAGCAAATTCCATTCTGTGCGATATATTTCCAGATACTACGACAGACACTTCGTCCGCATACGCAATGACCCCGAATCACTTGGACCTAAGTTCCATGAGAAGGGGATTTAGTGCAAGGTTCCATAGTAATGGAGACAGAACTCCACCTTGTGGAGTTCCGCGACTAGCCACTTTCGTTACAGTTGCTGCTCCCATTTCCGAAACGATGACCCTTTTAGTCAATAGTCTCTTTATGAAAGCTTGAATAAGCTGGTTTATTCACAAGCCATGTAGAGCCGATATTATCGACTCATGGTGTACATTATTAAAAGCCCCCTCAATATCGAGGAAGGCAACAAGTGTGTACTCCCCCTGCTCTAGAGTCTTTTCTATGTGACCCACTAGCGAGTGTAACGCAGTCTCAACGAATTTACCTTTCATATAGGCATGTTGGGACGCTGATAAGAGGTCAGGATTGATATTCATTCTCAGATGTATATCAATGATCCTTTCCAGTGTTTTAAGAAGAAAGCACAGACTAATTGGTCTGAAGTCCTTTGGCTTCGTGTGAGAGGTTTTTCTTCTCTTTGGGATGAAGACCACTCTGCACTTGGTCCAGGGTTCTGGTATATACGACCATTTGAGGCAGGCAGTATATAACCGAATTAGCCAAGGCATTAGATGGACAGCATGTGTTACAAATCCGCAGGTATAATACCATCAGGACCCGGTGATTTAAATGGGTTAAAACTCTTAATAGCCCAGTTGATCCTATTTTCATTTATGGATATTTTGGTATCAGCTGGGAGATTTGAGAGCAGCATGTCAATTCCGTTTTCAGGAGATTGATAGCCTGGAAAATGCGTAGCCATTAGAACTTCCAAGGTTTCCTTGCTGCTGGTCGTCCAGTTTCGCATGGTTTCTGAATGAAACTCGGGACTGGAGGAGTTGACGATAAGACTTTGCGAAGTCTAATGTTCTCGGGAATCCTTCCACGCCGCTACAGAAGGTTCTCCAAGATTTGCAAAGCGCAAATTTTTTCTTTCTTATCAGATTTTTGAATCTATTTACAGAGGTCTTGTAAGAAATCCAGTCTCCTTATTTCTTTGCCTTCGCGATTCTTTTCGAGATTTCGCAATATCCGCAGACCACCATGGAGGTTTGCCTCTGCCATTGTAGGTCTTTTTCACATGCCAGTGAAGTCGCGTGTTCGAAAGCGAGATTTATCGTTTCCATCGCATTTTCTATGTCCGATATATTCTCAATAATCGGTACATTTTGGAGCGAACGTGAGATTAAAGCTGATTGCTGTTCCCAGTCTGTTCTTCTCCTGTTTCTAAAGGGTCTTGTGACCCCTACATTTGCTGCGATTACAAAGTCGATACATTGATGGTCAGAGAAAGAGCAGTCGTTCGAGAGGCGCCATCTCCTGATCCAATCATTGTGCATAGTACTAACTAGCGTGATATCAAGAACTTCCCTTCTGTTTAAAACAATAAAGGTCGGTTCGGATCCTGTATTTAGAATATCAAGATTATTGCATAGAATGAAGTTAAATAACGACTCACAGTGTGGTGGGCATTTGCATCAGCCCCCAATCCGTAGAAGTTCCATTATCTCCGCCTTTTTGTGTGGTTCCGCAGGAATTATGGCGGTGGATCCAGAGACCACTTCCACCCTAGCGCCTTCCCTCTGATCCTTAATAAGAGCGACAGCCTGCTTCAGGAGCGAAGCTGAACGCTCATTGCAACAAGCCATTAGTTTCACTTGATTGTGAAACCAACCGCCATCCTCAGGGGGACCAGAGTTCTGTTTAAGAACTTCCCAGAAAACCTCCATCAGTTTCTTACGTACTATGTCCGATCTATGTCTATGTTACCCCTGTCGATGACAGCACGCGTGAGATGGTCATTGGCCACCCCACTGAAGGTCCTGTCATGCGGCTTGGGGGGTGATGGTTTTGGACGTTTTGTCCCGGGCTGCTGGCTCTGAAGATTGATCTCCTCCTCAGAACGTTGCCGTTTATGCGCGTCTTTAGACGAGAGGGGGTGATTTTTTTCCAGAACAGCCAGTTTTTACTTAGCCCATTGGAGAGAGGACTTCTCCTCTTGGGTGAGCGACTCAGCTGGTTTACCAGCTAAGCGCCCAAAAATCTTGGCGGCGGAGCGCCGCTGTAGGAAGGCCCTTCTAGCGGGTGTTATGTACCTGGGGTCTTATCTGCCGAGGTGGCCTTAGGAGATTCCGTTTGAGAACCCGAAATTTTGTTCGCAGTTTTTTTTTTGGTTTTTGAGGTCTTGGTAGTCCCTAAAACAGGGGGTTTTATCGGCTTATTGCCAATACGAGCCTGAGCTGCACGTGAGGTACTTGCGGAGAAGTCCAGAGGTACCTCGTTGCTTATTTTTCTGCATCCAGCTTAGTCTGGGTGGCAGTCGCACTAGACTCACCACAGCCTGTCGCCTTCGCCGTGGGAGTAGGGTCTCCGGAGATTATAAGGCCCCTTACCGGATACGCGGGGCACGGTTTCTTTTCGGACATGACAGCTAACAATTGTACATTTTATACTTGCTGCCAAGTATAGAGGTTCTGCTTTGGGGTTGTTGCAAACCACCTAGCCGCCCAATATGGGACACAGACGCTAGGTGGATTTTGGAGAGACGGACCGTTGGACATTGGGTTTACTAGACCCGAACGGACTGCATTGTCAGAAAGGCCCCATCGCAGTGATGAAGATAACTTTACGAATTTTCGCGACAAAGTTCTGAAATTTGGAGAGAGATTCTTACATATGTGTTGGAGCTACACAGAACTCGTCTGTGAGAAGAGCATAACGTTATTGTTGTAAAAAAAATACAGCGTTTCATTTCTTAGTGTTCAGTGTTGGGAACTATCTGTACAAACTTAATAATTTCAAATTAGTTCATTACACAAGTTTTTCATATCGTCAAGGATGATTTCAATATTCCATCAAATGGAATACCATTACTACATGGAACCAGAAATTATACTTGCATAATTCCACCTAGATGCGAAGCATTTCGAATCTTCTATTTGACTGGTATTGAATCACAGGAAATTTGCATAGATGTATTCATAGGTAAAGAAATAATTGATTCAAACTGTCCTGTTTTAAGAATAGTTAATACTTCGGATGAATTTAAGCGTATTGGGAATGATAAAATTAGGCAGAGAAACTTAAAAATTCTATGTACATTCAATTAATGAGAGTAGGATAAATAATGAGCGTAGTAACATTGCGAATAGCCTTATGCCAATACGCGGTTATATTTTCTCTAGACACCGATAAAATGACAACAAATATTTTTTACGAACAGAAACTCAGACTAATAGATTCATCTCCAACGTACATAAAGAATTACAGGCTTCCTTATAGTCAACGGGAGGACATAGACAAACAGGTAGCAAATCTTCTTCAGAATGATTCAACCTAGTAGCTCAAATTTTAACAGTCCTCTAATTCTCGTACTTAAGAAAAGCTCGGCTAATAAAGCCTATCGTATGTGTGTTGACTATCGTGCAGTACTCAAGAAACTTATTGTCGATAAATTCCTATTACCTCGTATCGATGACGTATCGAACCTAGTAGCTCAAATTTTAACAGTCCTCTAATTCTCGTACCTAAGAAAAGCTCGGCTAATAAAGCCTATCGTATGTGTGTTGACTATCGTGCAGTACACAAGAAACTTATTGCCGATAAATTCCTATTACCTCGTATCGATGACATCTTGGATAATTTAGGGCGAGCAAAACATTTATCGATAATGGATTTATTTTCAGGATTTCATCAAATTCTATTACATCCGGACTCCAGAGACATCACAACATTTACTACGGATAAAGGTTCCTTTCGTTGGAAGGTTTTGCCATTTGGCCTCAATGTCGCTCCTAACTCATTTTATAGAATGATTAGTTTTGCTTTCTCAGGTCTAACACCCAACAAAGTGTTTTTATATGTCGATGGCATAATTATTATTGGGTGCAGTGAACAACGCCATTTGAATAATATAAAAGATGTTTTTGAAATCCTTAGAAAACACAATTCGAAGATAAATCCGAATAAATGCAACTTTTTTCGTCCGGAAGTTACATTTCTTGGAAATAAGTGTACGGCAAATGTTTTGTTGCCGGACGACACAAAAATTAATGCTATAAAGAATTATCCTATACCTTTCGACAAAGATTCAATTAGACGATTTGTGGCTTTCGCCAACAACTATATAAGATTTATACCGAATTTTGCGACCTTAGCAGCACCTTTAAACCACATGACAAGAAAAAATGTTCAATTCAACTGGAATGAAAGGCTGTCAGAATTTTGAAGGTGACGATTTACCAATATATTTCGCTTAAAAGAACTCAATTTCGTCTCTATGTCTATGTCACTTATTTCATATGATCAGACCATAGACCGTTAATATATCTTTTCAACATTAAGGATCTGTCATCAAAGCTAACACGTATTCGTTTGGAACTATCAGAATACAACTTTATATTGGAATACATAAAAGGGAAAAACAATGTAGAAGCGGATGCTTTATCAAGAGTCTCAATTAACGATTCGAAAAACTCAAACTAAATTCAAATACTAGCCATGACAACACGTTCAATGAATAAGAACATGAAAATTAATAAGACTGATTTGAAACAATCTTTCGAAGAACAGAATATTATCAAATTAACATTTACGATAAATTTTCTCATGATTTTGCCAAAAAGATTCCAAAGATTAGAACAGAAATAATTTATATTGATGAAAAAATTAGAATATTGCGCATATATTTATTATTATTTATTATTTAAATTTAGAAAATTTCTATCACTTGAATTTTTGGTTAATAACGAAACCTTTGCTTTCGAGGCTACAGAATGCTGCCGACGATCACAATATTCTTAGTGTAGAATGGTCAAAAGGCGATTTGTTTTTTACAATATTCAATATTCAGGAATTAAAACGATAGACAGTGCAACACAAAAAAATAACCATATACGGACACCACTATATGATAAAATACCAATAATAAGAAGACCCATGTCTTCCAGTTTTGCCCAAAGTAATGGACTAATATTTCATTGCGGGCGGGCTTTCTACCGTCTTCTTTAATCGATATTATCTTTGCCAGTACGGGGCCATTTCTTTGCGCTTCAGACCAATACTCATTGGAATCTATATGTGTTAGACGAACATCGGTGACGCTTTCTTTAACCTCAGCCTTTGCGCAATGTTTGCATTGCATGCTGCATGGTCTTTTTGATAGAGCATCCGCATTACCATGTTTTCCACCTTTCCTGTGCTCAATGCAATGCATAAGACTAAAGGCGTTCAATCCAACGAGCGAGTTGCCCTTCAGGTTCTTTAAATTGCAGCAACCACCTGAGGGCATAGTGATCGGTTCTCAGTTGGAAGTGTTACCCATAGAGATACTTATGTTAGTGCTTGACACACTCAACTACTGCTGAGAGTTTACGTAGCGTAACGCAATAGTTTCTCTCAGGCTTTGAAAGCGTTCGACAGAAGTATCCGATGACTCTTTCAGTGCCATCGACCATTTGGGAAAGTACACCACCTATTCCATATCGCTATCTATTATAAACAATATGACAGAATTGGTGCCGTACTTAATAGATCCTTGAGCTTCTGGAATTCTTGTTCTTGTGCTTCACTCCATTGAAATGGTTGCGACTTCTTAGTCAGCTCATGTAGGCTAGCAGCTACACTGGCAAAATTTGGAACAAATCGTCTGTAATATGTACAGAGGCCGAGAAAACTGCGTAATTCGTGGAAATTTTTCGGGCGAGGCCAGTCCTTTACAGCTATTATTTTAACCTTGATATTCCATCAGCTGTTACACGATGTCCCAAATATTTAATTTCCTTCTGAAACAATGCACACTTCTTTACACTAAGTTTAAGTCCAGCCGCTGATATTCTTTTAAGGACTTTTTCAAGGTTCTTCAGGTATTCATCAAAAGTCTTCCCCCTTACAATTATGTCGTCGAGGTACACCAAGCATGTCTTCCATGAAGTCCTTTTAAAGTCCAAAGGACATTACATTAAACTGCCATAGTCCATCACTGATATTCTTTTAAGGACTTTTTCAAGGTTCTTCAGGTGTTCATCAAAAGTCTTCCCCCTTACAATTATGTCGTCGAGGTACACCAAGCATGTCTTCCATGAAGTCCTTTTAAAGTCCAAAGGGCATTACATTAAACTGCCATAGTCCATATTAGCACTAAACGCTGTCTTTTATTTGTCTGCAATTTCTACTTGCCAATATCCACTTTGCAAGTCCAATGTGGAGAACCATTTTGTTCCAGCTAGAGTGTACAGAGTATTATCAATTCTAGGTAGCGGATAGCTGTCTTTCTTGGTGGTATCATTCAGCTTTCTGTAATCGACACAGAATCTTGTGCTGCCATCTTTTTTCTTAACTAAAACCACAGGCGAGCTCCAAGAACTAGAAGATGGTTCGATCAGCAGTATCTATTTGATTGTTTCACAATTGCTGTTCTACTTACCTTGGTTTTGACTTTTTAAAGAAAAGACAGTTGCGGGTCTTTTCAGAAGTTGTTTGGCTTTATATTCCCATTTCCCCACATAATCCGCTAGTAACTCGTTTTGGCAGGCTTTTCTACACAATTGACTACTGCCTCTGCTGAAGCACATTCACCTAGTTTGGAATTTGGCTTAATGACTTTTTCATAGCTGGACAATTTTTTTGGTGATGAAACCGATCTGGTACATTTTCTTGGTGCTTTCCAGTTTCGCTGGATATGACCGGTTTTACCGAAGTTATAACATTTGGTTTTGGCTTTACTTTGTTTCTCGTTTAAAGCCTCTAAAACTGCCTCTTTTAATTCCTTTAACTCGGCGAATATATTTCCCTCGTTTTCAGCGACAACCTCGACATTTCGCTTTAACACATTGAAAGGTGTAGTGCCATCAAAACTTGGGGCCTTTATTCTACTATAGGTTTTTGGAATAATTCGTACCTCTCTTTCTTGGCATTGCAGATTATTCAGCTTTGATTCTAAGTCGGATACCTTTTTATCAATATTTGTTTCTAAATCGGCCATCTTTTTGTCAATGTTTATTTCTTAATCGGCCACTTTTCTGTCAATGCCATCCACTCTGCAGCTAATAACCTCAGACATTTCTTGAATTTTCTCATCTGTGGCTCTAGAAGATTCTTGAAGTTTTTCTTCCATTTCAGCTAAAAGTTTAGGAGTTTCTTCAATTATAGCAAGAAGTTTCTCGTAGTTAACCTTAAAAGTTTTTTGAACTTCAGTTTTAAACTCAGCAAAGTTGGCTTTAGATGTTTCTTGAACTTCAGCAACTTTATCGTTGGTGGTTTTAGATGCTTCTTGAACTTCGGCAAATTTCTCCATCATAAAAGCAAACATTGTGTTTATGTCCATGTTGCTCGTTGTTGAGCGAGTAAATATCTCTGTTTCTTCTTTGTACGCCTCTTGAACTCATCTATTAGCCTCTTATGCAATTCTGCTGTTTTACCGGCTGTCGGTGACTCCAACTTACTCAATTATCTCTTGAGTTGTTCCACTTTTAGTCCTTCGAACTTCATGCCTGCTTTTTATTATGCAATTCCAATTCTGACACCAATTGTTTAGTTTTCCCTTTGGAATTAACCGGATTCTTTTTATTGCAAATAAAAGCGCCAATTAGTTTTTAAATTACAACAACTCTTTATTTACACAGTTTCGTACACAAACACTTTTATATAACAATACAACT
>NC_060952.1:59927392-59967722 GCF_022045245.1 Lucilia cuprina | reverse complement strand
GCGCAAAGGCTGAGGTTAAAGAAAGCGTCACCGATGTTCGTCTAACACATATAGATTCCAATGAGTATTGGTCTGAAGCGCAAAGAAATGGCCCCGTACTGGCAAAGAAGACGGTAGAAAGCCCGCCCGCAATGAAATATTTGCAGAAAGTCTATTAATGAAATCTAATTGGGTTCTATGGAATAGTCTACAAGTATTAAATGGCTGCCTATACCGTATATGCGACAGTGCAGACGGAAAAACGGTGACAAATCTAATTGTGGTGCATTCCTCTAAAAGAAATGTAGTGTTGAAGGAGTTCCATGACGGTACAAGTGGATGTCATCTTGGTGTAACGAAAACCCTAGAATAGGTAAAACAACGGTTTTATTGGGTCTGTTGTTAACTATCGTTAGCCGATTGGATTTTAAATTGTCCACAATGCATAGCAGCCAAAGGTCCAGTAAGAAGAAGTCGTGGACACCTTCTGCAGTACAACTCAGGTGCGCCATTTGAGAGGATTGCAATGGATGTAGCAGGCCCTTTGCCTATAAGTGATGCCGGAAACTGTTACGTTCTAGTGGTTATGGATTATTTAAGCAAATGGCCAAAGGTGTATGCCATTGCCAACCAAAAAGCTAGAAAAGTCGTGGGAGTGTTTTTGAACGACTGGATATGTCGTTATGGTGTACCATTGGAATAACACTCGGACCAGGGCAGAAATTTTCACAACTTTAGTAGCTATTGGTTCAATGTTGATGATTTTAATTAAGATTTATGGCTGTGTTATTTACAGTTTAACATATTTACTTATATTTATAGTTTCAAATCTATAGTAATTTTACATATAAATTTTCTTCATTAGTTTCTTAATAAGAGCTGATTTTATTGAATTTTTTTGTTTTATTGTTACTACAAGATTTAAGAAAAAGACTTGTTATTACATTCCTTTTATAAAATTATAATGGATTCCTATGTGAACTTAGGATCCGTTACTAGCAATAATTCTTTTTTACGTAATAGACTTCATAACTTTGAAAGAGAATTGAAAATCGGTCATTACAATATACAAAGTTTTAGTACTTCCTCTTCGACATTCAAATTAAATGAAATTAGAAATATTCTCGAAGGGAATTTTCTTGATATTGTTGGTTTGTGCGAAACATGGTTGAAACCCGATATTTTATCAGAAGTAGTTAACATTCCTGGGTACAATATTTGCAGAAGTGATAGGCCAAGACCGGTTAGAGCTGGTGGTGTGGCTTTACTTATATTAAAGAATATTAAATATAGAGTCATTTTTAAATCTGAGAATTTTGGTGTATCAGAGGCTATATTTGTTGAAGTTTTTGTACAGGGAGTAAAAATTTTATTAGATGTTAATTATCTACCATATGGCAATATACAGGCATTTGAAGAATCTGTCGAAGAAATTCTTACCCGATATTCTAACATTTGTATTATGGGTGATTTTAATATGAACATGTTTTGTAGTAGAAAGTCAAGTTTAGTTCGTCAAATGTGCCATAGGTTGAATTTAGTATGCCACCACAACTCTGCCCCAACACATTACGATGTCGATAGAAATTCAACATCTCTTATAGATTATTTTTTATTGAGTTCGTCTCTCACAGTTTCTACATCTGGTCAGATGCAATGTCCTGGTGTATCACACCATTCAATGATTTTTGTAGCTCTTAATATTCCATGTTTTTCTTCACAGCAATATGTAATGCCCTTAGTATGGAATTATTGGATCAAACCTATCGTTCTTTAGATTTTAGTGGAATGTACTTAACATCAAATGTTAATATTCAATTAGAAGTTTTTATGAAAAATATACATTCTTTACATTCCCTGGTTCCAGTTGTAAGACGTAATGTTGCAACTAAGGCTGATAGTTGGTTCAAATCCCCGGAAATTGTATATCACATCTCAATGCTAGATATAACGTATAAACATTATCTTATGAATAAAAATTTAGAAAATTGGTTTATTTATTGTGAGCAGAAAAATCGTGCAAAAAGTAAATAAGAGCAGCAAAAAGGAGGGCTCACTGAAGTATTTTTAAAGATCTTAATCCAAAACAGATGTGGAGTTATTTGAGAAGTAATGGTTGTCTGGAGACAGAGGACCGTCTTATCTCTGCTAATGTTGATGAAGTCAACAATTATTTTATCTCTTGTCAGACAAATGATATTCCCAACCATTTAAATTCGTTGGAAAACACTTTTGAAGGTGGATTTTCATTTCGTTGTGTAAATCTAAATGAGTTGTATACAGCGTTTAAGAAAATAAAGTCCAATGCAGTTTACCGTTAAAATTTGTTAAAATAATCTTTCCCTTTATATCTTCTCATTTTCTTCATTTGATAAATACTATCATTATGACGTCTGTTTTCTCAGATTATTGGAAGAAGGGTAGAGTAGTTCCAATAAAAAAGGAAGGTAGTTCTGATTCTTTTGATAATTTGCGTCCGATATCTGTCTTATCAATTTTTTCAAAAGTTTTGAGCATATAATAAAAGATCAAATGAATTTTCATCTTGATGAAAACTCCCTACTTCATTACTCACAGTCGGGTTTTAGATGTGGGTATAGCACAACAGCACTTCTCATTGGTATGACTGACTCTGTCAGAAAATATTTGGATAGTGGTAAGAATGTAGTTCTTCTTTCAGTGGATCTCTCAAAAGCGTTTGACAGAGTGATACACTCTAAACTTGTTGAAAAATTGTTTATCCAATTTGGTTTTTCATTACTGGCCTGCGAACTTATATGCTCATATTTAAGAGGTAGAAGACAATTTGTTTCTATTGGCAATTCTATTTCTTCAGATCTCCCGATATCTAGTGGTGTTCCACAAGGTTCAGTTGTTGGTCCGTTATTGTTCATGATTTACATGAATGACCTTTTTAATGTTTGTAATGGTCTATCCTGCCAGCCAAAGTAAATGAATAAAGTAGCCTCACTTGAACAGCTGACTATTTCTTTTTAACTAGAAAAATGAAATTAGTTGTCAAAGTTTGTTTTGAAAATGTTAACATTGTTAATGTCGCATTTTTAAATTGTGTTTTGCTATTTGTTTAAATTTGTGAAAAGTTGAAAAAGTGAATTAAAAGTGGTTTAAAAATAGTTGAAAAGTGTTATAAATTGTATAATATATAATAATGTAATTAAATTCTTAATATTTTCAACTTAAAAGTAATATTTTATATTTATGTTTTGTTCACTTTGCTGTTAAAGGAAATTTTATTTTAACACATTCTTGGATTATTCCAAAAACAAAATACATGTGTTTGTTGTATATGTTGTTATACAACAAGAGATGTCGCTACTTTATTAATTTACTTTGCTGCCAGCCATATGTTTATGCTAATGATGTTCAGTTTATTTGCTACGCTGATAAAACTTTTTAGACGTCTTGCAAGAAGGTGTAAATTTTGTAATTAGTGAAGTACTGTCTTGGGCCTCTGATAATTGATTTACTGTAAATCCAAAAAAAAACAAGTATGATTGGTTTTGGTTTTGATTCACAAAACATGATAATTACCCTTGATGGTATGAGAGTAGATTTTGTTAATAGAATGAAGTGTCTTGGAGTTTTTATTGATGATCGGCTTAACTTTTCATCACATATTGATCACGTTTCATCTAAAATATCTTTTTTGCTGAGAAGGTTATATTCTTTGGATCTATACTTTCCTTTGTGGATAAAAATTCGCCATGCTAAAACCTTACTAATGCCTCACATTCTTTACTGTATTGAGGTATTTAGTGGCACTACTAATGTAGAATTTAAAAGAGTTGTTAAAATATTTACTAGAATAGTGAGATTTGTATATGGACTAAGACTACGTCCCCATATTTCTCCTTATGTATTACAATTTCTTGGGTGTTCGTTTCAAAATTATATTAATATCAGGATTTTATTGTTCTTTTATAAAATTATGGTAAATGGCTTTCCTGAATATATTGTAGATAATTTCAATTTCAATCATTACAGCAGAAACCCACAATTATTATATCCCCGGTTTCATTCAAATATATATAATAATTCATTTCAGATTAGAATGTCGAGGATGTGGAATGATCTGCCTAGGGATTTGAAGCTTTTCTCGGCTGCGCCGCTCGGTTTTAGGCGAAAGCTTGAAAAATATGTTATTGACCATGATCTTCGATTAGTGCATTTGTAATTACCGCTCGAATTTTCTCTTTCAACTTGTATTCATTGCTAATATAAAAGGAATATAACCATTTAGACAATTTAATATTATCATTGAATTTTTTATTGTTTATTATTATTATTTTATTTTTATATTTTTTTATATTATTTTTTATTATATGTTTAACACTTTCTCTAAAAATGTGTAATAATTATTGTTGTAGTAGCTTTTTATAACTATATATGGCCTAAAAGGCTCGGTTATAATAAATTAAGAAATTGAAAAAAATTTTAATCCGCTATGTTCAAAGAAATGTGCGATTTATACGGAATAAGAAAAACAAGAACAACTCCACTGCATCCTCAATCAGATGGCATGGTCGAAAGATTCAATCGCACACTGGAGGAATATTTGAGAAAAGTGGTAAGTGCACATTAGAAATACTGGGATGAACACATACCAAAATTTCTGATGGCCTACCAGCCGTTCACGACTCCACCTCTCGAACACCTGCAAACTTATTTTTTGAAACAGAACTCAAGCTGCCTGCTGATTTAGAATTTCTTATAAAGCCATCATCAAAAAGTAAGGATGATGAAAACATTTCCCAAGAGCAAGATGACCTTAATGAGCTTCATGAATTCGTGCGGACACGAAAAAATGACTAGTGGTAAAATGAAGGCCAGATACGATCGAGCAGTAAATTCTGAAGGATTTAGAGAAGGCCAGCTAGTACTACTATATATCCCACAACGTAAAAAAGGTTTATCCCCCAAACTGCAAACCCACTGGGAAGGATCTATGTTGTTATTAAGAAATTAAACGACGTGGTCTAACGAATACAGAAATATTAGAGCCCGAGAAACAAAATGAAGGTTGTACAACTAGAACGACTAGCTGCCTATGGGAAAGATGAATCTGTGCCTATTCGGGACGAACAGGCTTAAAGCGGGGGCAGTGTTACGAAATTGTATTTACATTTAAATTAAACAGTTCTTAACGGCCAGTTTCAAGATTCATTATGAATGTTTCTAAACAACATTTGTTTAGAAACATTCTATTTCCGGAAACTTCTATCTGTTAAAGTAACATTTGGTATGGCAACACTAAGTGTGAGTGCTTTTAAATAAACACAGGATGATCATTATATAAGTAGTGCTTTCAAGAATGTGACCGTTAAAACAATGCTAGAAGTATCCGGAAGATGTCGCTAGAATATATTGGAAATACCTAGAAGATGTTGACAAGGTATAAATAACGCCAGCAAGAGACCAAATCAGTCAGTCTTTTATAAAACGTCGTTAAGTAGAGTTAATAAAGTCAAGTGTGCTATCATGTGTTAAAGTCTACTATATAAGTTGTATTGTTATATAATAGTGTTTGTGTACGAAACTGTGTAAATAAAGAGTTGTTGTAATTTAACAACTAATTAGCGTTTTTATTTGCAATAAAATGAATCCGGTTTATTCCAAAGGGAAATAAACGAATGTTTTAAAAGGTAAAACGTAACAATATCTATAACTGATAAGTCATCAGAAACAGTTGCCCGTGGAATTTTTGAAAATTTTATTTTGATTAACTGTCATATTTAGGAACGGAATTAAAAAATGAACTTTTAGCTTTGCTTTGCAAACTTTTCAGAATTACAATGAATTTTTGAACTGCATACCATCATGAAACTTTGGGAACGGTCGAATGTAGCCACCGTGTTTTCAATGAATATCTTCGATCATACTAAAATGAAAATATAACAGACTGAGACACATATCTAAAATACTTCACATTTTATCAAAACACAACTTCTAACACTGTTTTTGACAACAAAAATACACAATTTGAACTTGTTTTTCGTAAAAATACTGTTTTGCCTAACAACTCGATACGAAACTAGATCCAATTGTTACGATACCAATGTAATAATTTACAATAAAATTACAAAAAAAAGAATAACTGTCCACAAGAATAGAATTAGAAAGAATTAAAACATAAAATTTATCTATGATATCCCAGCAAAATATAATTAATATCATACTTTACAAACGACATATTAATCACATCTAAAAATGCGATTATATATTTTTCGCTTTTATAGAGCAAATATTGCCTTACAAAACTGTCATTTTCAAAATTGGGAAGGTGCCGATTGGAAGGGCTGTTACAACAAGCCTCGAAAAGGACACTAAAATACCTTAGACCACATCATCAGTAGCTACTACTGATAACGTTAAGGAGTCAAATCATAAAAGCGAGGAAGGTACCACTGACTCGCCAAAAGAATGTGTTGTTGCCCTTTCCAAAATTGGCGAGACGCCGATTAAAAGGGCTTTCAAAACCGGCCCCGATAAGGACACTAATTTACCTAAGCCTCATTAGCAAAGACTGGTTATTTTGAGGAGTCAAATCTTAAAAGTGAGGAGGAAATCACTCAGTCGCCAAAAGACACTTTGCATCTGTTTACCTGCATTTCGATTCTCCGAAGTTCAGGATTGGAGAGTTTCGGACGAGCACTCCTTCTCTGACCATCGATACATAAGATTCAAAAAACTACGGCCGCCACCAGTGCCGATAAAGTTTCGGAATTAGTCTAAAACTAATTGGACAATGTTCGGTTCTTTACAAATACCTAAAATTTAAGCAGCATGCTTATGTAAAGGGTGGAAACCGCCTTAAACGAAGTTGTCCACTATGTTGACCGGGTGCTGCGTAACTGGATCAACCCCATGCTAATTATCAGGAAAAAGGTATACCACAAGTTGTCATTTTGTCACCTTTATTCTGGGTTACCACGTTTAATAGCCTCCTTACTTCCTGGGCAAGAAGATACGAGTGACAGACAAATTTAAGTAGTTAGGTGTAATCCTCGATCGAAAATTAAAATGGAGACACCACATAGATGATAGGATCAACAAAGCACATCGGTGCTGGGCGATATGTAGGAGAACTATAGGAATGAAATGGGGTCTTAGTTCTTCAATGACACATGGACGAAGCCTATTGAAAATGGCTGAAATCGTTCCATTATTTCACCTAGCCCCCATACAACCGTAACTCCCGATTTGGATAATACTCTATTATCTCTCTAAAAATTGGCACAAATAAGTTTTATATAAGTATAAATGACACTGCAGATTTTCGTAATTATCGGGCCTTATTTGACCCTAGTCCCCATTCAAAAAATTTCTTAAACGTCCTAAATTGACTTGTAACCATTTGTATCGCAATTAAACTCAACAAAACTAAATATTATTTAAAAATATATCCTTTTCCCAAATTTCCGGCCCATATTTGACCTACGTAAAGCCTCATTTTGAAAATCTTTGTTTATCAATAAATTGCTTAAATAGTTTGGAATTAAGGAAAAATTCAACATAAAAGCTTTCCATACAAGTTCATAGCTTTCATACAAGGTCCTCTTCCGAAAATCTCTTAAACATTAGTTATTAAACATAACGTTATTGATACAAAATTTGGAACAAATATTTCATTTATACACAGAAATAATACTGTAAAATTATTTACGAAGGCCACATAAAGGTATATAACACAATATTTTTTTTCATACAAAATTTGGCACAAACATTAGTTTTGTATAAAAACTTTTTATTTAAAGATTTATTCACAATTGATTCATAATTGGCGTAGCTCGCATACAAGGTCTCCGAATTAAAGTAGCTGATGGTAGAGGGTATAAGTTTGTCATTCCGTGTGTAACACCAAGAAATATTTATTTGAGACCCAACAAAGTATATATATTCAGAGTCGATTCAGCTATGTCCGTCTGTCCGTTCGTTCGTCTGTCTGTGTAAAACACGCTCACTGTAAAACAAAGCAATGGAAATAAATGAAGTTCAGCCAAAATATTGATTATTGTTCGGTACAGTTTGGTATTGAAAATGAGGAAAATCAGTTCACATTGAGAAAAGTTATGAATTAAAATTTAAAACATCTCCGAAAAAATAAGCATTTTTTACACATTCTGATGTAATTTTCTCAACAACTGTGCAAGATAATTTCATGAAAATCATCATACTTTTGTTTCTACACAAAATCTTGATTCTTGCTGAAAATTGCCAGAATCGGTCCATAATTTCATATACCTCCCATAAAAAAGTACATATTATCGGAAAATTAGTTTTTTGTTAATAACTTTAACTTTTGTTAATAACTTTTTTAATTATGTTGATATCTTTACAAAATTTTACTAGTTAAAATTTTATGTCAATAGAATTAATTGAGAGGAAAAATTTTCTGGATCGTTCCATAATTTCGGGGGACCTCCCGAAAATAACTTAAACGCGCATAATTCATTACTAAATTAAGATATCCATATAAAATTTGGAATAAATATTGCTCATATGCACAGAAATATTACTGTAAAAAATTTTTCGATCGGTCAATAATTGGTCATAGGTCCCATACAAGGCCTCTCCTGAAAATCACTTAAAAGCACATAACTCATTACAATACATTGATATCCATCAAAAATTATTTTATCAAAAGATTTCGATAAAAGCGGGTCGTAATGTTAGAATCATAGCATTAATATAACACTCTTATTATTTTTATACCCTACACCACTATAGTGGGGAGGGTATTATACGTTTGCGCTGATGTTTGTAACAGACAAAAATATTGGCCCAATACACACCTTAAAGTATACCGAACGATTCAGAATCATTTTTTGAGTCGATTAGTTCCAAGTATCTTGGAAGTGATGTTATTCCGGAAATAACATTCCTGACTAACGCCGATTGGAAGCTTCTTTGGAATTACATTCAGGAAACTGAGTTTCTGAACACTGTAAAATAATTCTTTCAGTTCCCTTTTTTCTCATGATAAGGAGCGCACAATAGACTTGATTGTGGCCTAGGTGTATTTCTTTGAATTTGATGTAGTATACATCCTCCTATCAACCTAACCTAAGATGAAGCATCAAAAATTTGGTATTGAAAATGATCAACATCGGTTTATATCCGAAAACAAAGTATAAAAAGTAGTCCGACTCTCACATATAGGAAATTACTCTCTCACATCTACGAGTGCCGTGTGAATTCGACTCTCTTCTGAGAAATTTAAACTTGTCAAAACACTCAAATGTTTAACTTACTTTTTTGGCCACTTTTAAGGATCGTACGCGAAATTGCAGTATCCACAAAAAATCTGCAAATTTTTAAAATAGTTTTAACGCACTTTTGTTTTAGATTTTTTTTTTTAATTTTCATGAACTGGAAGAAAGTTTTGTTTAATTATTGACATTTCATTTTTGCTGTTGTTGATTTTTTTTTAAAACAGAGTTTCAATTTTTGGTATTGAAAATTCAAACAAATTTAAAATTGTAATTTATTATAAAACTCTGAGTGTTTGGAATGCACCAATACAAATACATTTTTGTTACTAACACATATTTAGAGTTAGGTACTGCTGTCAAAAAGTCGGACTACTTGTTACACTTTGTCCGAAAATTTATGAATCAAAAGTTGAAAAAATTAATATTTTTTATATATTCTAATTTAGTTTTGACAAAAACTATGCATGCAAAAAAATCTATGAAAATCATCAAACATTTTTATACCCTACACCACTATAGTGGGGAGGGTATTATACGTTTGTGCTGATGTTTGTAACATACAAAAATATTGGTTCAATACCCACCTTAAAGTATACCGATCGATTCAGAATCATTTTCTGAGTCGATTAAGACATGTCCGTCCGTCTGTCCGGCTGGCTGTCCATGTAAACTTTGTGCGCAAGGTACAGGCCGCAATTTTCAAGATAATTTGATGAAATTTGAACTAAGCATGTTTTTTGGCACAGGGACGAAGCCTATTGAAAATGGTTGAAATTGGTCCATTATTCACTTAGCCCCCATACAACCGTACCTCCCGATTTGAACTTTTTATGGCATAATTACGTCAAATATTCTACTATCTCTCTAAAAATTGGCTCAAATAAGTTTTATATAAGTACAAATGACACTGCAGATTTTCGTAAGGATCGGCCCATATTTGACCCTAGCCTCCATACAAACCCCCTTCAAAAAATGTCTTAAACGTCTAAAATTGATTTGTAACCATTTGCATCGCAATGAAACTCAACAAAACTAACTGTTATTTAAAAATATATAATTTTCCCAAATTTACTGTGGACCGGCCCATATTTGACCTATATAAAGCCTCATTTAGAAATTTTAGTTTTTTTTATCAAAATAAATTTAGAAATTTTATTTTTTTTTTATCAAAATAAATTGCTTAAATACTTTGAAATTAAGGCAAAATTCAACATAAAAGTTTCTTTATAAAAAATAAAAATTTTAAAAATTATATGGTCGGCCATGCCCGACTATACTTTCCTACTTGTTTATATAAGAGCTTTATTCCTTGTTGAAAATTGGCGGAATCGGTCCAGAATTTCTATGCCTCAAGTACAAATGTTCATCTTCTCGGAAAATGAGTTTATTATTAATAACTTTGGTTCGAATGTCTATATTTTTATAAAACTTTTACAAGAGACAAGGTCACTTCTCGAAATTCACTTCAAAGTACACACAAAAGCACAACTCATTTCTTAATTAAGATATATTTATAAGATTTGAAACAAATATTGCTTTTACATGCAGATATTTCTATAAAATTTTCTTTCGATGGGTTCACAATTGGTCATAGCTCCCACACAAGGCCCCTTCAGAAAAATTCATTACAAAATAATGATATAACAAGTATGAATGTATAGTCAGGCGTAGCCGACCATATGATACCCTACACCAGTCAGTATGTTTGTTAAAAATGGGGATTATTAAAAAAAAATAAAGCATTTGGTTTGTTTTTTAACTTTATTTCGGAATATTTTTACTTTTTTGGCAAAAAAAGATATTTTTTACAAATCCTTAAAAATGTTGGTAGGGGGAGTTAAGTCTTCTTCTATGTAGAATTTAAAAGTGTTATTAGTGTTTGTAAGTGAATTTTGACCTTTAAGTCATTTTCTGAAGGGGAGTTTGTATGGGGGATAAGGTCAAATGAAGCCCGATCATTATAAAAATCGGTAGTGTCATTTAAAGTTCTATAAAACTAAGTTTTGTCGAGTTTGGTTAACATAATAGATCATTTAAATTTATTATTAGGCCAAAAGCTCTATTTGTGGGGTACGGTTGTATGGGGGCTAGTCGAAATAATGCACCGATTTTAATCAATAGGCTTTGTCCTTGGGGCAAAAGAAGCGTGTGTGCCAAATTTCATCCAATTATCTTAAAATTGCGGCCTGTACCTTGCGCACAAGGTTTACATGGACAGCCAGATTGGTATACTTTAAGGTGGGCATAGGACGAATATTTTTGTATGTTACAAAAATCAGCACAAACCCAATATACCCTCCCCACTAAAGTGGTGTATAATTACAAAATTTGCCGCAAATTTTACTTTTGTACTCAGAAACGTTATTTTAAATTTTTTTATAAACTTGTATACCCTACACCACTATAGTGGGGAGGGTATTATACGTTTGTGCTGATGTTTGTAACACACAAAAATATTGTTTTTTTTTGAGTCGATTTAGGCCGCACAGTGGTATAGGAAAAAATAAAGAGGGAAATAATTCGGTAACTTCTAAACGGTTAATCCGATTTTAATGAAATTTGGTATGCACAAAGAGGAGGTGTTGTCGAGTTTAGGTTTTGAATTTGGACCTTATAGGCCAACCAGGGGCCCGGCGGGGGGTCCTCAAATTAGGACATCTCGGCTATGTTAAATTTTTAAAACGATCCTATTTCTTCATTTGAGTTCCGATTTAAAAAAAATTTCGTATATAGAATCTCCTCATCGAGCATCTCCTCATAGCAGTATATTATCTCTTATAGTTTAGGAGATATTCGCATTTGAAAATTAAAATTTTAAAATTTTTACCGTTCTTACTTTAGTTTTTTGATAATAGCGGGTCCAAATATTCCCGATTTTCGCCATTTTTTTTATTCGCTTAACAACAAGTCTATATATCAAGCAGTGAAAGAATTATGTAAAAATCATGACTGAGTCCAAAGTTATAGGCATTTTAATTTAAAAAATTAAAAAAGGCGATTTTTTGCCATTTTTTGGGGAAAAAAGTATCTTTTTCTTTTTAAGTTATCTAAAAAGTTTCTAAGAAGATGTATATAGAATTTATACTTTTTGAAAAGCTGACTTTACATAAAATACGATAAATGAAACAAAACCTAAAAATTTTTGATACCGAGGGGACCAGATCCATCCAAAAAAACCCTATTTTTTATATAAAATTCAATTTTGAGCAAAAATTCTCAAATCGCATAGTCGATATCAAATTATAGTGACCTGTTTTATATGACCCAATATGTTCTTAATCATTTTGTAACGGGTTTCGATAACCCCGCCCCTGGTATGGATATAATAGGCAAAAAACCAAAAAATCCCATTTTTGGGATTTTTTAAAACTTTTTTGGGAATTCCGGGATTTCTAATAAGAAAATTCGAAATTTTTATTTAATTTTGGATTTTGAGTAAAAAAATCTACCTAACTGTAAAATTTCATCAAAAAATATTCATAAATAAAATTTTTATTGCAATTTGAAAAATTTGTATCTTCGCAAAAACTGAATAAAAAACATTTTTAATTTTTTTTTAACAAGTATTCCGCGAATTTTTTAATTTTCAAAAATTATATACAGTTTTGAAAAATAGACAAAATTACCTTTCCATTGATATATAACATGCCTACCTAATGTTTTTTAAGTGACAAATTAATTAGGGAAAACTCAACATCTTTTAGAGAATTTACCTAGTACTATTATTTTCATCCATACATTTGTTAGGCATGTTTTACTACATAAATTTTTATGAATTTTTACAGCCACTTTTTACGATTAATCTTTTATTCTTTATCCCTAAAAAATTAACAAGTATATTATTTTATGTAAAAATAGTCTTTATTTATTTTTTTTATAAATTAATAATTTTGTAAAATAATCGGTATCACAGTAGTCCATATCTAAAAGATAAAGTAAATCTTTAAATTCATGAATATTTTCAAATGCTAACATTTTGTAGCAACTCCAACGTTTCCTTATAGTAGATAAAACAGGATCAGAAGATAGAATCAGATTATTAAAAATATCTTCATTTTGAGACTGCCTAGAACACTTCCTTGAGCTAAACTGATGAATATGCTTAAAGTCTCTATTCCTCGATTCTTGGGGTTCTTCTGTAAGCTCTCCTAAAGGCAGAATATTATGTTCTATGATGACCTTTCCATGACATAATATCTTGTGAACTGTAGGTGTCATTTCTTTCCAGGGATATAATTCCAAAAGTAATTTAGAAACTTTTGTAGAATACTCTCCAATTTTTGTTGCGTTCACTTTATGCTTGCTATTTATCGCCATTAGAATAATATTGACCTTTTGCAGTAATAACCATACTAATTCCGGTTATTTCGGAAGTAGTTTCAAAATGTTTAAAAAAACGTCTAGCGGTATTACCATCGTTTGTGCTTCCATATCCTGTGAGTGGTTTATCAATATTTAATCCCATCCGCTTTTTAAATTCCTCTTAAATTCTTCGTTTCACACTGGCTCTCATTTCCATTAACTCCTTATTGTTATTTGCACTTTTGTTTGCATTTTCCGGTATGCTTCTGTACTTTAAATCATATGCTAAATGTAGAAAATGTTCCAGAAATCGTATGCGAGCATGTAAGGGGGATATTCCAAATTGTAATGTTTCCTCATTTATTGATCTTTGCTTGGAAATATTCGAAAATTCTGATTTTTTATCACCACATATGTAGCAGTACCAAGTAGATGATGTTCCTGTAATGGCATTTCCAACTTTCCCATCAATCATTGTAAGTTTTAAATCATAGGACATGTTAAACGAATAATTTTCTATTTCGATTGTTATAGGTTCCAAGTTTTTAATTTCTGCTTCAATACGATTTATCAAATCTTGCGTTGTTGTTTTGGATTCCTTTATATACTCAAAGCTTATTGGCCTACAAAAAGCTTTGGATCCTGGAGTCGAATTCTTCCAAATATCATCGAAACTGGTTGATGGAGAATCGCTGTCAGCATACTTTCGAATTCTTAATGGAACTAGCGATGCCATAAATACACTTTTATACTCGGAAGATGATTCACTTGTGTTGATTTGTTTATATTCCGAGAGTGCTGATAATTCATCACATCCCCACTTACAAATCAGTTGAAGATCACAAGAATTTATTTTTTTTAGTTGGTCTGAAGAAAAGTCAGAAGCAATCCTTAAAGCAGTATTTTCGAGTAGAGCGCCGAGTCCAATAACAGCCTTCCGATCAGTTATTTCAATAGGAGGTGGTATAATGCTTTTCTTCTTTTCATTTATTTTGTCATATGATGGTAAAACATCCACTCCTTTTTCAGATAGCGCCTTTCTTAACGTTATGTAGTTATCACGACTTAATCCCAGCTGCAACATAAGCGCAATAGCTTCTTCCTCAGTGAACGTTGTATCAGATGATGGTGTGGGTATACTCTTTACAATTCTTTTCAGTCGTCTTGGTGATGCGGTTGGAAGAATATTTGCAATTTTTATGGCATCCAAAGGCTGTTTTTCTTTTCTTAACATTGCTTTAAAAGTGTCCGAAACTTCTTCGTTAGATAAGGTTTCTAGTAAAGTTGATAACCTTTTCCTCTTAGATTTTGAGCTCAAATCCTCATACTGCTTACAGGGAGCACCAACAGTTGATACGCAAATAGCAACTTCTACACATTCATCCAGCCAATCAGAAAATTTCGATCGAAATTTAGCAATGGAATACCGAACACTCTTCAGTTTTATATCAACTGATTTTATAAAATTTTCAATTTTACATATATCAGTTTTATCCACTTTATTTTTATGTACAGTTTCAATATATTTCAATAAGAAGTTCACTTTATCTTGAAAAGGAGCTGAAGAGTGTTCAAATAAAATGGAGCACAAATCATTTTTTTTTAGTACGCCATGGTTAGAAAATTACAAATAATTACAAACAGATATAAACCTGTCTTATATATTAATTACAGGTACTTAAATTAAATTATTTTTTAAAGGGTTATGATATTCTACCTAATATGTCTAACGTATCCTTATGTAATGCATTTTTCCTCAATAGGTCACTTTAATAAGCTACCTATTAAAGTGACCTATAGGGGTAAAAATCATTACAGTTTAAAAAATAATACCTGAAAATTTTTTAATATATGTAACAAATTTAAGAGTTAACGTTATGGATGAAAATAATAGTGCTAGGTAAATTTTCTAAAAGATGTTGAGTTTTCCCTAATTAATTTGTCACTTAAAAAACATTAGGTAGGCATGTTATATATCAATGGAAAGGTAATTTTGTCTATTTTTCAAAACTGTATATAATTTTTGAAAATTAAAAAATTCGCGGAATACTTTTTTTTAAAAAAATAAAAAATGTTTTTTATTCAGTTTTTGCGAAGATACAAATTTTTCAAATTGCAATAAAAATTTTATTTATGAATATTTTTTGATGAAATTTTACAGTTAGGTAGATTTTTTTACTCAAAATCTAAAATTAAATAAAAAGTTCGAATTTTCTATAAAAAAATAGGGTTTTTTGGATGGACCTGGTCCCCTCGGTATCAAAAATTTTTAGGTTTTGTTTCATTTATCGTATTTTATGTAAAGTCAGCTTTTCAAAAAGTATAAATTCTATATACATCTTCTTAGAAACTTTTTAGATAACTTAAAAAGAAAAAGATACTTTTTTCCCAAAAAAATGGCAAAAAATCGCCTTTTTTTAATTTTTTAAATTAAAATGCCTATAACTTTGGACTCAGTCATGATTTTTACATAATTCTTTCACTGCTTGATATATAAACTTGTTGTTAAGCGAATAAAAAAAATGGCGAAAATCGGGAATATTTGGACCCGCTATTATCAAAAAACTAAAGTAAGAACGGTAAAATAAAACTTTTTTGGGAATTCCGGGATTTCTAATAAGAAAATTCGAAATTTTTATTTAATTTTGGATTTTGAGTAAAAAAATCTACCTAACTGTAAAATTTCATCAAAAGGAGATTCTATATGAAGAAATAGGATCGTTTTAAAAATTTAACATAGCCGAGATGTCCTAATTTGAGGACCCCCCGCCGGGCCCCTGGTTGGCCTATAAGGTCCAAATTCAAAACCTAAACTCGACAACACCTCCTCTTTGTGCATACCAAATTTCATTAAAATCGGATTAACCGTTTAGAAGTTACCGAATTATTTCCCTCTTTTTTTTTTTCCTATACCACTGTGGGCCGCAGTTTTCAGGATAATTTGATGAAATTTGGACCAAGCTTGTTTGGCACAGGGATGAAGCCTATTGAAAATGGTTGAAATCGTTCCATTATTTCACCTAGCCCCCATACAACCGTAACTCCCGATTTGGATAATATTCTATTATCTCTCTAAAAATTGTCACAAATATGTTTTATATAAGTATAAATGACACTGCAGATTTTCGTAAAGATCGGGCCTTATTTCACTCTAGCCCCCATACAAACCCCCATTCAAAAAATTTCTTAAACGTCTTAAATTAACTTGTAACCATTTGTATCGCAATGAAACTCAACAAAACTAACTATTATTTAAAAATATATCCTTTTCCCAAATTTCCGGCCCATATTTGACCTACATAAAGCCTCATTTTGAAAATCTTTGTTTATCAATAAATTGCTTAACTAGTTTGGAATTAAGGAAAAATTCAACATAAAAGTTTCTTTATGAAAAATAAAAATTTTAAGAATATACTCATGGTGTAGGGTTATATGGTCGGCCATGCCCGACTATACTTTACTACTTGTTTTTATGGATATACTTTTATCTTTGGGAATGTTTCAATGAATTTCCTTTTGCGATCGGTCCATATTTAGTAATAGCTCCCATACAAGATACCCTTACTGAAATCACTTAAATGTTCATTAATCATTAACAAATAACGATATTTATTTGAAATTTTGCCTTTATACATAAATGTTACTGTGAAATTGTCATACAAGGTCATAGCTTTCCATACAAGTTCATAGCTTTCATACAAGGTCCTCTTCCGAAAATCTCTTAAACATTACTTATTACGAAACAACGTTATGGATACAAAATTTGGAACAAATATTTCATTTATATACAGAAATAATACTGTAATTTTTTTTAAGAAAATTTGGCACAAACATTAGTTTTGTATAAAAACTTTTTATTTAAAGGTTTATTCACAATTGATTCATAATTGTCCGTAGCTCCCATACAAGGTCTCCGAATTAAAGTAGCTGATGGTAGAGGGTATAAATTTGTCATTCCTTGTGTACCACTAAGAAATATTCATCTGAGACCCAACAAAGTATATATATTCTGGGTCCTAATGAAATTCAGAGTCGATTCAGCTATATCCGTCTGTCTGTGTAAAACACGCTCACTGTAAAACAAAGCAATGGAAATTAACGAAGTTCAGCCAAAATATTCATTATTATCCGGTACAGTTTGATATTGAAAATGAGGAAAATCGGTTCACATCGAGAAAAGTTATAAATTAAAATTTAAAACATCTCCGAAAAAATAAGCATTTCTTACACATTCTGATGTAATTTTCTCAAAAACTGTGCAAGATAATTTCATGAAAATCATCATACTTTCGTTTCTACACAAAATCTTGATTCTTGCTAAAAATTGCCAGAATCGGTCCATTTCATAACCTCCCATAAAAAAGTACATATTCTCGGAAAATTTGTTTTTTGTTTATAACTTTAACTTTTGTTAATAACTTTTTTAATAATGTTGATATCTTTACAAAATTTTACTAGTTAAAATTTTATGCCAATAGAATTAATTGAGAGGAAAAATTTTCTGGATCGTTCCATAATTAGTCATAGCTCCCATACAATGTCCCCTCCCGAAAATAACTTAAACGCGCATAATTCATTACTAAATTAAGATATCCATATAAAATTTCGAATAAGTATTGCAAGACAATTTGATGAAATTCGGACCAAGCTTGTTTTTTTGGCACAGGGACGAAGCCTATTGAAAATGGTTGAAATCGGTCCATTATTTCACCTAGCCCCCATGCAACCGTAACTCCCGTTTTGGACTTTTTATGCCATAATTACGTCAAATATTATATTATCTTTCTAAAAATTGTCATATACAAGTTTTATATAAGTATAAATGTCACTGCAGATTTTCGTAATGATCGGTCCTTATTTGACACTAGCCTCCATACAAACCCCCCTTCAAAAAATGCCTTAAACGTCTAAAATTGACTTGTAACCATTTATTTGTTATTTAAAAATATATTCTTTATGAAAAATAAAAATTATAAAAATTTAATCATGGTGTAGGGTATTAAAGTCATGCCCGACTATACTTTCCTACTTGTTTTTATTTGTTCACGTATATTACATAAGTTTATATTAAACCTTTTTTGATTTTCAAATTCATAAGTAATATTAAGTTTCATAAAAATATTTCTCGATCGACCTTGGAAGGACAAATGAAGCAGAATGTATAGAGCTTGTGTAATATTTCATTTCCATTTTATCAACTTCAAGAGGTGAAAACTTGTGTAATGGATTTTTCAGACATCGAGAGCCATCCAAGCATCCAATTACAAATCCAATATGCCCACACGGATAGGAAGGTATTGATGTTACAGCGTAAGATACATTGGGAAAGTGCAAACGACAATTGTTAATTGTATTTTTTATGTAAGCTGAATCTAACCAGAAACTTCCTCCTTGTGAACATACTACGCCTCCATCACGTAGTGCAGTTTTCATTAGTTTATAATAACTCTCGTTAAATAAATTTACTGCGGGTCCAATTGGGTCGGAGCTGTCCGTTATAATAACATCAAATTCATTTTTGTGATTTTTCATATACTCAAAGCCATCGCCAATTGTCAAAGTCAGCTTACGATTATTGAAACCTTTAGCCATATTTGGTAAAAACTGCTTTGAAAGTTCAACAACACGTTCATCTATTTCGATTTGATGAACTTCTTCTACTAGGGGATGTTTTACCACTTCACGAGCAACGCCTCCATCACCTCCACCCACGATTAACACTTTTCTTGGATTAGGGTGAGAACAAAGAGGCAAAAAAGATATCATTTCTTGATATGAAAACTCATCTTTGGAAGTGCATTGAATAATTCCGTCTAACAAAAGACATGTCCCATAAGATTCTCTAGAAGGAAAAAATTTAATTTAAATTAATATACATATATCAAGTAGAAAAACAAATATATATACAGTATGTAACAATAATGTGTACTTGATGGTAATATATTTAAACTTTCGATCTGATATTTTAAACTAAAAACGATACTCCAAAAGTTTTAAATTTAACTCATTACACATTAATATTTTCTAAAGCAAACATTTTAGTATTTGTATATTCCCTTTGGGTCAAAGATAGTTTCAACTCTGAAATGCATACTCTCAAACAGTTTGCAACCAGGGGTGCAATGTAATTTTGAAGGAAAATCGGCAAAATTTTCAAAAAAAAATCGACATTTATCGGCATTTTTATTTTAAAAATCGGAAAATTATCGGGCTTGGCCGATCATATGACCACCGGACCACCCTACGCTATTAAGTTTGTTAAAAATGTGGACTATTTTAAATAATAAAGCATTTAATATGTTTACCTTAATTCGGAAATATTTAAAGAATTTGTTAAAAAAGTGATTTTCTAAATGGAGGCAAGTGTAAATATGGGCCTATTTTTACAAATTTTGGTATATGGCTTATCGTTTACATTAGAGTTATGTATGCTGGATTTCATCGTGATATATGTGTTTATAAGTGAATTATTGACCTTCAAGACATATTGTGGAGGTGACTTTTTATTGGGGCTGGGGTCAAATAAAGTCCGATAATTACGAAAATCAATAGTAATATTAAGACGTATAAAATACTAAGATTTGCCTATTATTGTTGAGATACTACAATATTTGTATGGGGCTATGGGGGCTATATAATAGATAAATTTTAACAGGCTTCTTCCCTGGGCGTTTGTGCCAAATTTCATCCAATTATCTTGAATCTGCATCTTGAGCACAAGGTTTACATGGACAGCCAGCCAGACGACGGACCAACATAGCTTAATCGACTTATAAAACAATTCTAAGCCGATTAAACTTTAAGGTTTAGGGTTTAGGTCGAATATTTTTGTATGTTACAAACATCAGTACAAAGGGTATATTGGGATTGTACTGATGTTTGTATCATGCAAAAATATTCGTCCTAAACCCTAAACCCCACTAAAGTGGTGTAGGGTATAAAATGTGCAAAATGCAAAATAACTCCAATTCTTAATGATTTTATACCCATCATTTTAACTCATTAGCAAAATTACATTTATATATATAATTCAAATAGTTTTTTTGATGTATTTAGAGAGGACAAATTAATAAAAAAAGTAGCCATGTTTTTAGAATTAAAGAAAAAATTATGCAAAATTTTAAGATTCTAACTGTAATAGTTTCTAAGATAAACGATTTTTTGTATTTAATTTATGTGGGAGGTGCCACGCTCCTTACGCTAGTTCACCCCCTTTTTATCCTAAATAATCTTATTGACACTAAAGTGGCTCCGACAAAGTTTGAGAACTCTAACTGTTATATTATCTCAAGAAAAACGAATTTTTGTATTTAATTTATATTGGAAGTACCGCTCCCCTCATGGGTAGTCCGCCAAATTATTACCCAAAATGTGGCTCCGACAAAATTTAAGGACTTTAACGTGGGCGTGGCTCCTTGCCTACTTAATATTTCAAAATAAAAAGTACCCTATTACCTATTCCAAAAATTTCAAGTTTCAACTTGCCGCCATCAGAAAGCTATACAACATATATCCATGAAAATCATCAAACATTTGATGTTTAAAATTTCATATAATACAAATGTACATCTATAATAAATTTCTATAATATGTATTGAATACTGTACATCTTCCCGGAAAATGAGTTTATTGTTAATACCCCCGTTCTGGGAAGAAATGGGTAAATACGGTATAATTATATCTCCTAAACAGAAAAGATACAAAAACAATTTAAGCTTTCGTCGTTCATTTAAAAAAGCGTTTTTATAACCTTCACCTTCGTGAGAAGGGTATACATATATAAGTTTGTAATTTCTATAATTCTGGATCCTTATAGATAGCGGAGTCGATTAAGCCATGTCCGTCTGTCTGTCTGTTGAAATCAGTTGTTAGAGGTTCCCAGATATCGACGAGATCTGAATCTTCAATAATTCAGCTATTTAAAATCAGCAAAATCGGTCGGTAAATAACGGAGATATGAGCAAAAATCCGAGACAACCTCTGAAAATTTTATCAAAAAATTGTTCTAAAAGCAACAACACTGTATATAGAAAAAGATGTACACGTGTGTGTAGATGTATTTGGTTTTATTCAACTGTGTATTTTCTACTAAAATACACAGCAAAAAAATATGATTTGCATTTTTTGTTAAAATAAAATAATTTTCCCTTTTGTTTTGCAAATTTATTTTTTATTGAATAGAAAAAAGTATTTAAAACGTTTTCAATTATATGAGAGTAGATTGTGAGTTATTGTACAATAATTTTTATGCGAATAATGTAAGTTTGAAATTTAAAACTAACACAAATTTTTTCCAAGTGCTTATTAAAACAATTTTTTTTTACGATAAACAAAAACAAAATCTACGTCTCGTCAATGTTTACCAGCAATGAATACGAAAGTGTTGTTGTTTTACTCTTGCTTGTATACTGTTTAGATCAACAACAACGTATTGCTTGTATTAAGCGCATATAAGTGTATAGAAAACACACTGTCTATAGAAGTCGTCGGCGCTAGTATTGTTCTGACAACGAAGATTTTCGGCAAATTACATGTACACAAAATGATCGCATACGAACCTCTAAACAAGAGCATCAAAAATACAAATATTTTATTTAGTTGCTTGACAGCATTCAACAAAGCAGGTTGATGTCGCTTTGTTAAAGAAATTGCAAACACAACTTGAAAAAACAAAAACAACTTGCAAAAGCAAGAGCATAATTTACAAAAACAACGTACACTCTAAATAATTTTCTAGAATGCATAACAATGAAAGTAAATAAGTTAATCTTGTTTCATACTTTTTTTGGACATTTTAATTAGAAATGTTGTTTCTATGTGAAGAAATTATCATTCTTAAGTACATTGATTACACATTGTTTATAAATATTCGCATTTTACAGTAATGCAATTTAATCTTCAAAATTAAAAATAACCAAATATTTTTTTCAGTGCAATTTCAATGAAAAAATGCCAATAGTGTGTGTGTGTAGTGGTGATTTTTTTATCTGCCTCTCTATCCGCCGGTATATGGTCTATAGCTAAGCGCATTTACAAAAACAAAAGAGTACCAAGCGCACCCTTGGTTTGGATGCTATTGGCGTCATTCATTGTTATTATATATTTTGTTTTTCTGTGTTTTTCGTTATGTATGTTTAGATGTCTGTTGGTTAAGATGCCTTGTGTATTTTGTGTTTTATTTTGTTTAGCGTTGTTGTTGTTCTTTTTGTTTAATAAACTTAGTGTTAAAAACTAAGTTTATTAAAACTTAAACAAATACTTTCAAAATTCACTTCAACAATATATTTTTTGTTTAGCTGCCTGCAAAACAGTTTAGCAAGGAATATTTGTTAAAGATGTAAGCACTTGACATGCAAAGGTATACATATATGTTTATTGGAGCAGAGCGACAGTGGTATAATTTAAAAAGGCTTTCGAAAGAGCATTAGGAAATGTAAAAATCTCTATTATTCACAACGCAGCTTTCGTAAAATCTTAAAATACATATTAACAACAGATTTAATTTTTTTTGAACAGTGTAAAAATTATTTTGACAAATTAGGAAAATTTTATTTAATTTCTATATGAAAATGTGCAAAAAATCAAAAATTTCCTCTGCTGCTTAAATATTTTTTCTCGATTTTCCAAAAATATGTGTTTTTTTGGAAACCGCGAAAATTTTGAAATGGATGTTTATGATTTACATTTTATTTAATATACCTTCGAAGTAGCTTTCATTTCATTAAAATTTAAAATCACGTTAACCCACTATGAACTTTCAATTAGCGATAGCGTAAATTTTTGAAACTAGGAATATGAAATTTTGCATGTATTATGAAATTTTGCATGGATTATGTGAGATATTATATAAAATGGTACTTTTAGTGCATTCATTTTTGTTATTAAAAAGTAACCATATATTAATTTCTTTAAGGCAGGTTCATATTATTTTAACAATGTCGAACAAAAATAATTAGTTATCCACCCAAGAGTAATTAGTTCCCACGTGATTCCAATATTACTCTCAATCTTAATCGGATTTACTCCGGCTATACCCAACAAGGGTATAGCCCGGAGTAAATCCGAATTTATAAAAGGTACATTTAAAGACTTTATTGTACTTTTTCGTTCTTGGACTGTTACCTTTTTAGTTAACATTAAAATTATACTTTTAGGTACTTTTTCGTTTTTTAACTGGTACTGTTAAGTTGAGAAAAAAAAACTTTCTGTGGAATCTGGTTGGAATATGTGTAATTAACTTTCTCAGCCGATGATGTAGATAAACAAAATAAAAAAAATATATTTTGTTTATCCCAAGAACAAAATCCCAATTGACAATGCAATGAAAATAAAGGAAAATAAACACAAAGTATTAGGATTTTGGAAAAAAATGATATTTATTGAATAGGAAATATTACCTTAGGATTTGAATGCTAGAAAAACAAGAAGAGCAAAATTCTTAGACTAGAACGGAAGCTACATTTTGGACATCTTGGCCAAGTTGACAGTTGGTTTTGGGCATTATGAGGGAAAGAGATAGCATTATTTTCATAACTTTCAGCCTTTATATAGATTAAAACAAAGAGGGAAAACTTTGCTCATCACTTTTATTAAGGCCAAAAGATGGAGTAGGTTTTGGCATTAACAGGTACCTTTTGTGTTTTTTTTAATATTGAACTTATTATTAAATTCAACATGCAGATCCCGGAGTAAATGAGAGCCTATAAAAGGGGTACATTTCCCTTCTTGAAGAGGAATCATAGATTTTCGATGTTCTCTTAAAGAGGAATTTTTGATATTGCAGATATATATACATTGGCGGCCAAACATGCCCATGCGGTCAATGTGTTATTCTCACTTATACACAAGCAATTTAATTTAGTTGCTCTCTTTATGAAATGATAAACAGAGAATATTTTCAAAAGCCATTACAAATTAATGTATGAATACTTTTTAAAAAAAGATCAATTAGATACACATATGTATGTATAATTATTAGGGTATTCAAACGATTAATCGTCGATCGGTCAACCGATAAATTTTTGACGATTAATCGCTCGAATAAATGAAAATTGCCAAATTTCAAAAAACAAATAAATCGAATAATTTATATCAATTAACCTATTAACAAAAACTTATTATTAAACAATAAAATTACTGTATATCTTATACAAATTTCTATATTTTTATAATAAATTTACTATCTGTATTATTTTTATAATTACTTTTTTATAATAAGCAATATTTATTAGATGATTCAGAAACTTTGTAATAAGTTGTTCTGGTTTAACTACTTCATAGAATGGGTTCATGCAGAATCATTTCAAATTTTTAAAAAGAAGTCTTGAAAATAATGATATTGCCTTTACATCTACATCCAGTTTTGAGGAACAGTTTCTATAGAATTTCTAATAAGTTCTTCAGCAATACGTAGTTGTACACTAGATCATTGAAACGTATGAATTCTGGAACTCGTTGATAAATCTCAAAAACATAAATTTAATAAACTTAATTTCTTTATACAGAAGAGGATTTCACATTAAAATAAATAATTTGTAATATTTGAGAAAAAATTAAAAGAATTGAATTTAAAGTAGTGGAAAATTATAATTTTGTTTGTTATTGGAAGAAAAATATTGTAGGAAAAGAAATAACTTGTAAAACAATGAACACTTGCCTCTTTTTCGATTAACCGAATAATTTTGAATTATTCGATTATTAAACGGCCAACTTAAAACCCCAAATAATTATTTGTCGAATAAACCGAATAAGACAAAAACCCGAATAATTAAATATTCTAATTATTATTTATTTTTATTTGTTCATGCAATTAATCGCTTAAATTGTAACGATTAAACGATCGACTGTTAATCATTTAAGTACCTATTAGATACATTTAATGCATACACAAACTATATACATATATCAATACCTACATATGTACATACATACATCACATTAACACGGTGCAATTATTCATAATTCACGCTATTGTCATTCAGAGCCCGAATTAAGTAATTTAACTGCTCCGTGTGAACTTGGTATTGTAGAACTAGATTTTTCAAATCTTGCATAAATTACTTTAATTTTGGAGGAAAAAGGGCGGACTTTTCATCTGATTGAACCACCCATATGAGTTAAATAGAAAAATTCGTATATTTGAGAAAATATTAGAGCCACAATAGTTTTCCAGATTTACAATATGTTACATATGAGAGATGCCAAGCAAATTATTGCAAGTTCGCCAATTTCTATCTATCTATAAAAAATTTGAATTATGTAAAAGTTTTCAAGATATACGAAATTTTGTATTTAATTCATATGAAACCCCACCCACCCTTTATTTTCTAAATGTTCACATTAATGTCAATGTTATTCATATAAAATTTGAGGATTCTAGCTCTAATAGTTTCTAAGATAACTATTTTTTCTATTTAATTCTTCAAGCTCCCCAGATTAAAGTCCGCCCTTTATCCTCAAAATTTTCAGATGAATATTAAATCTAGTTCTATATTTCCCTAGATAAACAATATTTTGTATTTTATTCTTAGTCTCCATAAAAAGTTCACTCGTTACATTCTAAATTTTCTGATGAATGTCAAAATTCTTCAAGTGAAATTTAATGATTCTATCTCTAACAGTTTCTCAGATATACGAATTTTTCTATTTTATTCATATGGGCGCTCCAAGAACCCTCAGATAAAAGTTTGTAACTGTAATAGTTTCCAAGATAAAAGAATTTTTGTATTTAATTCATATAGGAGGGCCGCTCCCCTCATGGGTAGTCCGCCAATTTATTACCCAAAATGTTAAAATTGATGTTAGAGTTATTCGTGCAAAATTTGAAGATTCTAACTGTAATAGTTTCTAAGATAAACGAATTTTTGTATTTAATTTATATGGGAGGTGCCACGCCTCCCAACGCAAGTCCGCCCACTTCTATAAATCGACTTTCAAATATTCGACATTTTGTCGAAAAAGTCGAAAAGTCGAAGTCGACTATTTTGTTCCAAAAAAGTCGATAACTCGACTATCGTCTATGAAAAGAGTCGAAAAGTCGACTTTGTAAATAACAGTCGAAAAGCCGAAAAAAGTCGGAAAGAGTCGAAAAAAGTCGAAAAAAGTCGGAAAAGTCGAAAAAAGTCGGAAAAGTCGAAAAAAGTCGGAAAAAGTCGAAAAAAGTCGGAAAAAATCGAAATAGTCGGAAAAAGGCGAAAATAGAAAGAAGTCGAAAAAACTCAATAAATTGCGACAAATAGAAAAAATATAAATAAAATTTTTTATTAATAATAATAAATAATAATAATAAAAGTTGCCAGAAGCGTAAATATATAATGTTGCCATTATAAATTTACGCTTCTGGCAACTTTATAAATTTTTAACTCTGGTAGAAAAAAGTCGAAAAAAGTCGTAAAAAGTCGAAAGGTCGAAAAGTCGACTATTTATAAAATTTAAAGTCGAAAAATTGACTTTGATTTAAATGAAAAAGGTCGAAAAATCGACTTTTAACTAAATGCAAAAAATCGAAAAGTCGACTTTTAACTAAATGCAAAAAGTCGAAAAGTCGACTTTTCATAAAATGCAAAAAGTCGACTTTTTGTTTCAACTATAGAACCCTAACTCTAACTTTTATATTATTTCAAATATACGAATTTTATATTTTTTTAATGTGGGCGTAACTCCTCGCCCCCTTGAAAATTCAAAAAAGTAGCCTATTACCTATTCCAGACATACAGGAATACGCTGTGAAAATTTCAAGCAAATCGGTTCAGCCGTTTAGTAGTCTATAGCGTTCAAACATACAAATAAACACACATTCATTTATATATATTTATATAATAGCACTTTAACTTGTTTGATCTTTAATTGATATATCATATATACCCAGCTACTTTTATATTAATACTTTTCTAATTGTTCATATATTTGTAGAAATATGTTTTCTCATGTCTTAAATAGAAAAATTCCAAGATTTTTTGAACATTACAAACAAAATCTTTGTATGGACCAAGGATGGACCGATAGTGAAAGTTAGTTAGTTTAGATTAATTTTTAAACAAATCTTTTTTAAAAAAATTTAATTTCAGACCATAAATCATATAGTGAAACCCATAAAGTTTGCCAAGTAACACATTTAGAGGTGGTTTTATAAATGGATGAATTTTTAATACATGAACACGACAACAAATTACATTTTTAAATCTAAATGAATTCAGAAAATATATTAAAAGTCCATTAATCGACAAATATTAAGCTCTAACCAACTTTCAAGGAAGTTGTATAATAGTAATAATTCATGATGGGTCTTGACAAAAAGGGTATGGTCTAATAAATTGTAAAATGGTATCGTACACCAAATGTTGTAGGTGCACATACTTATTAGCCCAAGATATGCCCTCATATACCCAATAAACAAATTTGATAAAATGGAGGCTCATATACCCAAATCCTAAATAAAATATTTACAAAAATGACTGATTTTGTACTGCCACACATTAATTAATAATATTTTAGATGACAGTGCTTTCGTTTTTGTTTGTATTTTAAAATAGTTGCACTTAAATCAAATACTCCTATTATTTTGAACAATAGATTTTGTATAACAATTTAAAAAAATATATTATAAAAATTAGAGCACAAGTTTAATAAATTATAAAAATTTTTAATTAAAAATCTAAATCTTTCACAAAAAAAATTATATTCAAAATTTTGAGTGTTACAAACACCTCTACACTCCCTCTCCCTCGGTTTTTTCTGGTTTTCTTTCTGTCCGTTTCTTGTTCATAATTATTTATATTTAGTACAACATTGTTTTTTAGTTTTAATATCAAACAACAAAAATTCAATGTCAAAAAACAAAAAATATTTTTTTTTCGTTTGTAAAAAATATATTATTTTCGGGCTATTAAATGTGTTTAAATTGTGCAAAAAAAATTATAAAATATTATGTTAAGTGATAAAAAAATTTCAAAGTGCTATTATCCTCAAATTTTCGCAAAAACAGTTTTGAAGTTTTGAGAGAGAATAAAATTTTTACATATGTGTTGGATTTACACAGCACTCGTCTGTGAGAAGATCATAGTGTTATTGTTTTAAAAAAAAATGAGAGCGTTTCACTTCTTGTTTATTCTTTGTTTAGTACAATAATGTAACTCAAGTTTTGTGAAAAACTTAAGTTTAATTTTGTTAGATTATGTGTATTAATTGTAACAATAAACTTATCATTATAAAATTTTCAGAATAGGTAAAAATATCGCTCGCTATTTTATTAATATCGCTCGTTTTAAAATTAAAATCGCGAGTTTTATTTTTAACACGCGAGCACCATTTTAATTCGAGTTTTTTGTATTATCTTCGTAAGCGATATTTACACGTTTTTGTTTTTTCAACTCGCTTGCGAGCGTGTGGAAAATGAGCAAGGTTTTATGATAGCAATTAAAAAAGTCAATTAAATGCATATAGGAAATGTTTGATAGATTCCCATCGACAATATATTTTGTCATTACACGCATGGAACAAAGAATTCCATATCAAGTAGTCCAAAACTGCTGTCAATAGAGGACGACAGAAAAATATTGAGGAAATACCAATCAGCTCCAAAAATTACCAACGAACTCAGAACAGTCCTATGAATAAAAATTGTGGGCAAAGTACTAGGGAGCATTAATTTGCGTGGTCAAGTACCAAAGTGGTAACCGCTCATTTCGAAGTTAATCGATGTTAAGTGCCTTGACTTCGCAAATAGACTCATAAGTAAGAATATTGGATTCTAGAAGGAGGTTATCTTCGACGATTAGAACAAATATAATATTTTTGGCTCAGATGGTCGTCAAATAATATGGCGAAAGCTTGGAGATGCCTTGGAATTATCAAACTTAAAACAAACTGTAAAGGATCCAAATTGCTCTGGCATATTTTGGGATTCTATGTCCGTCCATGGTGTTAGACTGCTAAAATTTATTAATGATCATAGACTAGATGGTCCACTTGTCAATTTTAGAGCAGAATTTGCTTGCTAGTACCACTAAAATGGGGCTACAATCCATTCAATTTATTTTTAAATAGAAAAACGATCCAAAATACACGACCTGGTTCATTTACAACACTAAGTATCTTCATTCACCAAATTTTTAATGGAGTTAATGTCAGGATTTAAACTACATTGAAAATTTGTTGCCATATTTACAAGAACAACTTTTAAAACACTCAGAACCATCATACGTTTGCTTTGCATGAAGAATGTTACATAATAACGCCAGAACTATTCCATAAATTGGTCGAAATGTTGCCATGACTCTTCCAAGTTGATTTTAAAACAAAAGCTACTAAATATATCAATTTCATTTTAATTATTTATTTTTACTTCATAATGCTAATCTAAATATGAGGTATACTAAAAATTCGAATACTTTTGTGAAACTATTTTTTGCACTTAAAAAAAAGCTTAATTACTTTAAGTAAATTATTTTTTTTTTTAATTTTTTAAAATGATGTATAAAAACAAGTAAGAGTGCTATATTCGGCTGTGCCGAATCTTATATATGCTTCACCATAGTGTATTTTAAACATCTTTTATAAATTTTAAATTTTTTCCCGACTACATTATTATTACATCAAAAGCTAAACAAAAAGAACAACAACGCTAAACGAAATAAAACACAAAATACACAAGGCATCTAAACCAACAGACATCTAAACACACATAACGAAAAACAAAGAAACAGCATCCAAACCAAGGGTGCCCAAGACCTATGCGCTTGGTACTCTTTTGTTTTTGTAAATGCGCTTAGCTATAAACAGTGTGTTTTCTATACACTTATATGCGCTTAACACTAGCAATACCCTGTTGTTGTTGTTCTTAACAGTATACAAGCAAGAGTAAAACAACAACACTTTCGTATTCATTGCTGGTAAACATTGACGAGACGTAGATTTTGTTTTTGTTTATCGTAAAAAAAATTGTTTTAAAAAGCACTTGGAAAAAATTTGTGTTAGTTTTAAATTTTAAACTTACATTATTCGCATAAAAATTATTGTACAATAACTCATAATCTACTCTCATATAATTGAAAACGTTTTAAATACTTTTTTCTATTCATTAAAAAATATATTTCCAAAGCAGAAGGGAAAATTGTTTTATTTAAAAAAAATGCAAATTATATTTTTTGCTGTGTATTTTTTTGTATGTTTGGATTCCAAACATACAAAAAATACACAGCTGATTAAAACCAAATACATCTACACACACACGTGTACATATTTTTCTAACTATAAGAATATATTAGTAGAATTCTTAAGTCAACATAGTTGCAAAAAATAGTATTGAAAAATATTGAAAAAATTACTACATTTCAATATATACTTTGAAAGGTTTCTTAAGATATTTTGCACATATTTTATTTATAAACATTTTATAAACACGTCTATTTGTTTTTTAATCTATAATATTGAAAAAATAAATTATTTATTTGAAACATCTTTTTCGTTTACCATACGAAAATTTACAACAATGTTTTTAAGTTTTAATTTCAAACAAAAAAAAATTAAATGTCAAAACACAAAAAATATTTTTTTTCGTTTGTAAAAAATATATTATTTTCGGGCTATTAAATGTGTTTAAATTGTGCAAAAAAAAAAAATTATAAAATATAATGTTAAGTGATAAAAAAATTACAAAGTGCTATTATCCTCAAATTTTCGCAAAAAAGTTTTGAAGTTTTGAGAGAGAATAAAATTTTTACATATGTGTTGGATTTACACAGCACTCGTCTGTGAGAAGATCGTAGTGTTATTGTTTTAAAAAAATGAGAGCGTTTCACTTCTTGTTTATTCTTTGTTTAGTACAATAATGTAACTCAAGTTTTGTGAAAAACTTAAGTTTAATTTTGTTAGATTATGTATATTAATTGTAACAATAAACTTATCATTATAAAATTTTCAGAATAGGTAAAAATATCGCTCGCTATTTTATTAATATCGCTCGTTTTAAAATTAAAATCGCGAGTTTTATTTTTAACACGCGAGCACAATTTTAATTCGAGTTTTTTGTATTATCTTCGTAAGCGATATTTACACGTTTTTGTTTTTTCAACTCGCTTGCGAGCGTGTGGAAAATGAGCAAGGTTTTATGATAGCAATTAAAAAAGTCAATTAAATGCATATAGGAAATGTTTGATAGATTCCCATCGACAATATATTTTGTCATTACACGCATGGAACAAAGAATTCCATATCAAGTAGTCCAAAACTGCTGTCAATAGAGGACGACAGAAAAATATTGAGGAAATACCAATCAGCTCCAAAAATTACCAACGAACTCAGAACAGTCCTATGAATAAAAATTGTGGGCAAAGTACTAGGGAGCATTAATTTGCGTGGTCATGTACCAAAGTGGTAACCGCTCATTTCGAAGTTAATCGATGTTAAGTGCCTTGACTTCGCAAATAAACTCATAAGTAAGAATATTGGATTCTAGAAGGAGGTTATCTTCGACGATTAGAACAAATATAATATTTTTAGCTCAGATGGTCGTCAAATATTATGGCGAAAGCTTGGAGATGCCTTGGAATTATCAAACTTAAAACCAACTGTAAAGGATCCAAATTGCTCTGGCATATTTTGGGATTCTATGTCCGTCCATGGTGTTGGACTGCTAAAATTTATTAATGATCATAGACTAGATGGTCCACTTGTCAATTTTAGAGCAGAATTTGCTTGCTAGTACCACTAAAATGGGGCTACAACCCATTCAATTTATTTTTAAATAGAAAAACGATCGTGAAAATGTTGATCATTACAGCACTAAGTATCTTCATTCACCAAATTTTCAATGGAGTTAATGTCAGGATTTAAACTACATTGAAAATTTGTTGCCATATTTACAAGAACAACTTTTAAATCACTCAAAACCACCATACGTTTGCTTTGCATGAAGAATGTTACATAATAACGCCAGAACTATTCCATAAATTGGTCGAAATGTTGCCATGACGCTTCCAAGTTGATTTTAAAAACAAAAGCTACTAAGTAAATATATCAATTTCATTTTAATTATTCATTTTTACTTCATAATGCTAATCTAAATATGAGGTATACTAAAAATTCGAATACTTTTGTGAAACTATTTTTTGCACTTAAAAAAAGCTTAATTACCCTAAGTAATTTTTTTTTAATTTTTTAAAATGTTATATTCGGCTGTGCCGAATCTTATATACCCTTCAGCATAGTGTATTTTAAACATCTTTTATAAATTTTTAATTTTTTCCCGACTACATTATTATTACATCAAAAGCTAAACAAAAAGAACAACAACAACGCTAAACGAAATAAAACACAAAATACACAAGGCATCTAAACCAACAGACATCTAAACATACATAACGAAAAACAATGAAAAACAAAAATAAAGATAACAACGCAATGACGCCAACAGCATCCAAACCAAGGGTGCCCAAGACCTATGCGCTTGGTACTCTTTTGTTTTTGTAAATGCGCTTAGCTATAGACAGTGTGTTTTCTATACACTTATATGCGCTTAACACTAGCAATACGTTGTTGTTGTTCTTGACAGTATACAAGCAAGAGTAAAAAAATCATTTTGCTGTGTATTTTTTGGTATGTTTGGATTCCAAACATACAAAAAAATACACACCTGATTAAAACCAAATACATCTACATACACACGTGTACATATTTTTCTATATACAGTGTTGTTGTTGGCATTTTTTGATGAAATTTTCAGAGGTTGTCTCGGTTTTTTGCTCATATCTCCGTTATTTACCGACCGATTTTGCTGATTTTAAATAGAGCTCTTCTCGAAAGCATGTCTAATAGAATTATAGAAGATTCGGATCTCGCCGATATCTGGGGTCCTCTAAAAACTGATTTTAAAAGACAGACAGACAGACAGACAGACAGACAGACGGACAGTCAGACAGACGGACATGGCTTAATCGACTCCGCTATCTATAAGGATCCAGAATATATATACTTTATAGGGTCGGAAAATTATATTATAGAAATTACAAACGGAATGTCAAACTTATATATACCCTTCTCACGAAGGTGATGCGTATAATTAAGGACTGCCTGGACAACATTATAAATTTATTTATTTTTCCCCACAAAAGTAAAATTATGTCTGTTTTCATAATACATTAAATTCGAATACTTATGAGAGACACTGTATATACTTTTGTGGGTCTATGATCAATATTTCGATGTGTTAAAAATGGAATGACAAAATCAATCCCATCTTTTTTGATGGTAGGTATAATTAAGAAGAATGTGGACAAAATCAAATAGTGATTACTATTATTATATTGTCCCAGGAATGAAAATGGTTAAGATCGGTCATTTTTTCACCTAGACCCCATACAACTGAACTTCCGAATAGGGCCTGTAAACCTTGTAATCAAACTACAGGTCGCAATTTTGGAGATAATTCATTGAAATTTGGCACATGATCTTCTATGTTACCGTAGACTATTGAAAATTATTAATATCGGTCCATTGTTTCACCTCACCCCCATACAAATGAACCCTCGAATAGTGCTTGTAAACCTTGTAATCAAACTATAGGTAGGAATTTTGTAAACAAAGTCTATTGAAAATGGTTAACATCGGTCCATTATTTTACCTAGTCTCTATACAACTGAACCCGCCGAATATGGCTTTTAAGTTCATAATTATGTTTAATATAATCGTATCTCGACTATAATTTCTTACTTGTTTTACTTTTTGGGATTTAAATCTTTTCTGAAGACAAGAACTTAGCTATGTACAAATTTATATAAAAGGTCAAATATTATATAGTTTGATTCAAAACTAATCAGTATGAGTTGCATTTGAGTTTAAAATAAATATTAAATGTGTACTTTTAATTAAAAAGTGGTATTTTCTTTTTAATTTTAAAAGATACAAAGTGCTAAAACATGTAAAAAGTAAATGCCTTAGTTTGGGCATTTTCATTTAATTTTTGGTAAAATGACCACTTTAGTGGGAAGGGTATATTGGGTTTGTCCTGATGTTTGTAACATTCAAAACAAAAATATTCGTCCTATACCCACCTTAAAGTAATCGGCTTAGAATTGTTTTCTGTGTTTTAAAATAATAACCAAAAGCAGTTAAAGTACTATATTCGGCTGAGCCGAATCTTAAATACCCTCCACCAGCTAATTTTATATTAATGCTTTTCTAATTGTTTAATCGACATTGTGATGGAAGTTAATAACAAAACCCCATTTTCCGGGAATATAAACTTTTATGTGGGAGGTATATGAATTTGTGGACAGATTCTGGCAATTTTCCGCAGAATCGAATAGAAACAAATGTATGGTGATTTTCATGGTATTATCTTGCATAGTTTTCGAGAAAAATATATCAGAATATGTAAGAAATAATATTTTTTCGATGTTGTTTTTAATTTTGATTCATAACTTTTCCCGGTGTGAACCGATTTTACTCAATTTCAATACCAAACTGCTTAGGATAATAGTGAATATTTTCGGTGAATTTAGCTGATTTTTCTTGCTTAGTTTAAACGTGAGCGTAGGCAGACAGACTAAATCGACTGAGAATTATTTCATAGTAAAATTTCTGTATGCGAGAGCAATATTTGTAAAAAATTTCATATGTATATCTTAATTTATAAATGAATTATGTGCGTTTAAGTGATTTTCACCACCATCAGTGGTGATGGAGGGTATATATAAGTTTGTCATTCCGTGTGTAACACCAAGTAATATTTATCTGACACCCAACAAAGTATATATATTCTGGGTCCTTATCAAATTCTCAGTCGATTTAGTCTGTCTGCCTACGCTCACGTTTAAACTAAGCAAGAAAAATCAGCTAAATTCACCGAAAATATTCACTATTATCCTAAGCAGTTTGGTATTGAAATTGAGTAAAATCGGTTCACACCGGGAAAAGTTATGAATCAAAATTAAAAACAACATCGAAAAAAGATTATTTCTTACATATTCTGATGTATATTTCTCGAAAACTATGCAAGATAATACCATGAAAATCACCATACATTCGTTTCTATTCGACTCTGCTGAAAATTGCCAGAATCTGTCCACAAATTAATATACCTCCCATATAAAAATTCATATTCCCGGAAAATGGGGTTTTGTTATTAACTTCCGTCACAATGTCGATTAAACAATTAGAAAAGCATTAATATAAAATTAGCTGGTGGAGGGTATTTAAGATTCGGCTCAGCCGAATATAGTACTCTAACTGCTTTTGGTTATTATTTCAAAACACAGAAAACAATTCTAAGCCGATTACTTTAAGGTGGGTATAGGACGAATATTTTTGTTTTGTATGTTAAGTTCTTGACTTCTGAAAAGATTTAAATCCCAAAGAGTAAAACAAGTAAGAAATTATAGTCGAGATAAGATTATATTAAACATAATTATGAACTTAAAAGCCATATTCGACGGGTTCAGTTGTATGGAGGCTAGGTTAAATAATGGACCGATGTTAACCATTTTCAATAGACTTTGTTTACGATGCCATAGGAGATCATTTGTGGTATTTCATTGAATTATCTACAAAATTCCTACCTGTAGTTTGATAACAAGGTTTACAAGCACTATTCGAGGGTTCATTTGTATGGGGGCGAGGTGAAACAATGGACCGATGTTAATAATTTTCAATAGTCTACGATAACATAGAAGATCATGTGCCAAATTTCAATGAATTATCTCCAAAATTACGACCTGTAGTTTGATTACAAGGTTTACAACCCCTATTCGGGAGTTCCGTTGTACGGGGCCTAGGTGAAATAATGACCGATCTTAACCATTTTCATTTCTGGGACAATATAATAATAATCACTATTTGATTTTGTCCACATTCTTCTTAATTATACCTACCAAAGAATAAATAAGAAGTGAAACGCTGTCAAAAAGTACCTAAGTCTACTGTCAGTCGGTACCTAACTCTAAGAATGTATTAGTAGAATTCTCAAACCAACATAGTTGCAAAAAATCGGATTTAAAAATTTAAAAAAAAATATTTCATTTGAATTTATATTTTAGAAGATTTCTTTAAATATTTTGCAACATAATTTATCTATAAACATTATATATGAACGTATCTTTGCTTTTTAATCTGCAATATTGAAATAATAATTAAGTTAGTTGAAATATTTTTTTCTTGTACCATACGAAAATTTACAACATTGTTCTTTTTTCGTTTTAATTTCAAAACAAAAATTAAATGTCAAAAAAATTAACAATATTTTTTTTCGTTTGTAAAAAATTAAATCTTTATTTTGTCATTCAATTTTTAACACATCGAAATATTGATCATAGACCCACAAAAGTATATACATAAGTATTCGAATTTAATGTATTATGAAAACAGACATAATTTTATAACAGATTTTAAAAAATTAAAAAAAAATAATTTACTTAAAGTAATTAAGCTTTTTTTTAAGTGCAAAAAATAGTTTCACAACTGTATTTTTAGTATATCTCATATTTAGATTAGCATTATGAAGTAAAAATAAATAATTGAAATGAAATTGATATATTATATAGTAGCTTTTGTTTTTAAAATCAACTTGGAAGCGTCATGGCAACATTTCGAGCAATTTATGGAATAGTTCTGGCGTTATTATGTAACATTCTTCATGCAAAGCAAACGTATGGTGGTTCTGAGTGTTTTAAAAGTTGTTCTTGTAAATATGGCAACAAATTTTCAATGTAGTTTAAATCCTGACATTAACTCCATTGAAAATTTGGTGAATGAAGATACTTAGTGTTGTAAATGATCAACATTTTCACGAACCAGGTCGTGTATTTTGGATCGTTTTTCTATTTAAAAATAAATTGAATGGGTTGTAGCCCCATTTTAGTGGTACTAGCAAGCAAATTCTGCTCTAAAATTGACAAGTGGACCTTCTAGTCTATGATCATTAATAAATTTTAGCAGTCTAAAATATGCCAGAGCAAGTTGGGCCCTTTACAGTTGGTTTTAAGTTTGATAATTCCAAGGCATCTCCAAGCTTTCGCCATATTATTTGACGACCATCTGAGCCAAAAATATTATATTTGTTCTAATCGTCGAAGATAACCTCCTTCTAGAATCCAATATTCTTACTTATGAGTCTATTTGCGAAGTCAAGGCACTTAACATCGATTAACTTCGAAATGAGCGGTTACCATTTTGGTACTTGAGCACACAAATTAATGCTCCCTAGTACTTTGCCCACAATTTTTATTCACAGGACTGTCCTGAGTTCGTTGGTAATTTTTGGAGCTGATAGATGAAGGTTCCTCCGGTATTTCCTCAATATTTTTCTGTCGTCCTTTATTGACAGCAGTTTTGGACGACTTGATAATGGTAAATACTCTATGGAATTCTTTGTTCCATGCGTGTAATGACAAAATATATTGTCGATGGGAATCTATCAAACATTTCCTATATGCATTTAATTGACTTTTTTAATTGCCATCATAAAACCTTTTTCTTGCAAACACTCACTTGCTCGTTTTCCACACGCTCGCAAGCGAGTTGAAAAAACAAAACCGTGTAAATATCGCTTACGAAGATAATACAAAAAACTCGAATTAAAATTGTGCTCGCGTGTTAAAAATAAAACTCGCGATTTTAATTTTAAAACGAGCGATATTAATAAAATAGCGAGCGATATTTTTACCTATTCTGAAAATTTTATAATAATAAGTTTGTTGTTACAGTGAATAAACATAATCTAACAAAATTAAACTAAAGTTTTTCACAAAACTTGAGTTACATTATTGTACTAAAGAAAGAATAAACAACAACAATAACATTACGATCTTCTCACAGACGAGTGCTGTGTAAATCCAACACTTATGTAAAAATTTTATTCTCTCTCAAAACTTCAAGACTTTTTTGCGAAAATTTGAGGATAATAGCACTTTGAAATTTTTTTATCACTTAACATTATATATTATAATTTTTTTGCACAATTTAAACACATTTAATAGCTCGAAAATAATATATTTTTTACAAACGAAAAAAAATATTTTTTGTTTTTTGACATTGAATTTTTGTTGTTTGAAATTAAAACTAAAAAACAATGTTGTAAATTTTCGTATGGTAAACGAAAAAGATGATTTAAATAAATAATTTATTTTTTCAATATTATAGATTAAAAAACAAATAGACGTGTTTATAAAATGTTTATAGATAAAATATGTGCAAAATATCTTAAGAAACCTTTCAAAGTATAAATTGAAATGTAATAATTTTATTCAAAATTTTTCAATACTATTTTTGCAACTATATTGACTTGAGAATTCTACTAATATATTCTTAGAGTTAGGTACCGGATGACAGTAGACTTAGGTACTTTTGACAACAGTTTCATTTCTTATTTATTCTTTGGTACTAAATATGGATAATTATGAACAAGAAAGGGACAGAAAAAAACCAAAATGTTGCTAGCATTGTAAATGTTGCTAAATATTTATATACCGAGGGGGAGCGAGTGTAGAGGTGTTTGTAACACTCAAAATTTTGAATATAAATTTTTATATAAATTTTTTGAAAGATTTAGATATTTAATTAAATATTTTTATAATTTATTTATTAAACTTGTGCTCTAATTTTTATAAGAGTTATTTTAAATATTTATGAAATTTATATAAATATATTTTTAAATAGTTATACAAAAAATATTGTTCAAAATAATAGGAGTACTTGATTTAAGTGCAACTATTTTAAAATAACAACAAAAACGAAAGCACTGTCATCTAAAATATTATTTTTGTAAAGATATTATTTAGGATTTGGGTATATGAGCCTCCGGAACCTAATGTCTTTCCGACAACAGTTTTGAGGGGCTTGATGACACATGTCCTGGCCGATTATCAACTAATATGCAGTAATTTATTCAAAATACCTTAAAAGATGTTATGGGGTCTTTTAACGTTTTGCTTTAGAATCAGTAAGTCAACAACCATGTAATGGCCTACTGTTATGGAACGAGCTTCCACCAATTTAGAATCAATAATGTTTTTATACGACAACACCGCCATTTTATCAAATTTGTTTATTGGGTATATGAGGGCATATCTTGGGCTAATATGTGCACCTACAACATTTGGTGTACGATACCATTTTACAATTTATTAGACCATACCCTTTTTGTCAAGACCCATCATGAATTACTATTATACAACTTCCTTGAAAGTTGGTTAGAGCTTAATATTTTTCGATTAATGGACTTTTAATATATTTTCTGAATTCATTTAGATTTAAAAATATAATTTGTTGTCGTGTTCATGTATTAAAAATTCATCCATTTTTAAAACCACCTCTAAATGTGTTACTTGGCATACTTTATGGGTTTCACTATATGATTTATGGTCTGAAATTAAATTTTTTTAAAAAAAGATTTGTTTAAAAATTAATCTAAACTAACTGAGTATTGATCACGATGTGTAATAACTACAATTTGGGTTAGTTTCACTAATTTGGGCGCCCTAATGGAATTAATTACAAAAAAACCATAAGCGCTTATGGGAAGCACTTATAATTTTTGAATGAAATGTTTATTTAACTTGCTAAAGTATTCAAAAAGACTTTTAATAATATTACCATGAGAATTTACATATTTTGTTCGCGATATTTTTATAATTTTCAAGATATTTGAACAGATTTTATTTTCGTCAATTCTGACATTTTCTTTCAGGATTTTAAAGGAAATAATTGTGATCTGAATTCAAAATCATCTAAATATAATAGTTTTTTAATATTTACTACGAGTAAAGGAATATAATCTAACTTAGGTTAGATAATACATGGTACTCCTATTTTTTTTTTTTTTTTTT
>NC_060952.1:59910211-59927292 GCF_022045245.1 Lucilia cuprina | reverse complement strand
TAATTTACGACAACTCCTTGTATTTTTATTAAATTTTGTTCTATAGGGAACTATGCGTCCCCTTCAAAAAAATAAGTTTAAGGCCTATAACGGAGGCAAAAATACAAGTTCAACAAATGAAATTCGACATGAACATGTCTCATAGGAACCTTAATCTCGCTGTTAAATTTTAAAAGGATTGCTCTATAATTGATCTTACCCTCCATATAAGGTCCCTTTCACAAAATGACTTAAGCGCTTATAGCTCAAGAAGCATTTACATATAGCGATGAAATTCGTCAAAGAAGGTTTTATAAGAGCCACATCATTTCAAATTTTATCTGTCTGTAATTGACCTTATTCCCAATAGATAAATTTTAGTAAATACTAAAACTAGTTTTTTAATAAAAATTGATGGAGATCGGGCGATATTAGATTAAAGCCCCATACAAATATCACTTTCGAAAATGGCATCACTAATAAAGTTTGACAAAATAAGTTTTATTGAAAATAAAGACTTTGTCATATTTTATAAAGGTCGTATAACTTGACCCTACACGCATATTAGGCCCCATTGAAAGTCGAAATTATGTTAATGTTAATATTACAGATTATATTTTGATGGGTATGTAAGATTCAGCATAAATTCGTACAGATTTTTGTTTTAGCACATCATGGTGAAGGGTATATAGGATACGGCACAGCCAATTATAGAACTCCTACTTGTTGTTAATTAAAAAAGTATTAAGTTGGTAACAATGGGTTAAGAATTTTATATTTTTATATAATTTGTTTTATGTTTATTGTTTAGAGTCCAAAAAGGCACAAGCACCAAAAAAAACATTACTCATTTTAAAATACTGAAAAATTTTTAACATTAAAACCTCCTTATCTCAAAATTTTGCGTTAAAAATAAATATTTCATTCCACTAGCAGACAAAAATTATTTAGTTGTAACATAGTGTTATTGATTATCTGAACTTATGTATGAGTGCTTATACATATGTATGTATGTAAAATTTAGTTCTTCATATAATGAGGCATAAAGTAGTGCTTATCAAAGATTTTAGCCCTTTTGAACTATTTTAGAATTAGGAAATAATATAATTTCTTTGATTTTCATTAACAAATTGCTTAGGAAAATAGTGAATATTTTCGGTGAATTTTGTTGATTTGTTCTGAAACGGACAAAATTATTGTTTTGTTCTTAAAAAGTGATTTTTGTCTGTTCTAAAGTTAAATACTTTCGATTTCAGAAATATGGAAATACTTGAGAAGTATTTTGCTGTAATCAGTCAAAAAATATAAATTTGAAAATTAAATGAAATTGGGTATTAAAAAGGAATATATCTTTGTATATCTTTACTTCGAAGTTTCAACTGGTTATATCTTTATTCCAACAGAAAGAGACGAAATGGGGAACGCGGTTAAATTATTATTTTTTAAATAAAGAAACAAACATATTTTCTACTTATATACTTAAAATTTTAAATATAAATATTTTAATGAACTAATAATTTATAGATAAAAGAAACGAATTTTGTTTCATATTCTTAAAATCATATGAAGTTTTTTAATTTGTGGAAAGTTATACTCAACATTTTAAATTTATAAATATCAGTATTTTTGACAAATTAAAGGAAATATTTGTATTTTTGCTGCATTTTATGATGCAATTACGTCTTTTTATGACAACGAACTTACTGAATTTAATGAAATTTAATAGGCATTTGATATCTATTAAATAATGTTAATAGGTATTTTTAGAATATTTTTTAATCTAAAACTGCTTTACACGAGAACATAAGAAATATGATCTCTCAAAATTTTGTGTAGAAGGATACGGATGGGATGAAATCCACTTAATGTAATGAAGCCTTCACACATTGAGAGAAAATACGGATGGAAAATTTACCATTCGTCTGGCTCTCTTCGTCGCATTAGATCAGGGATGTATTTTTATGTAAACTCAAAAAAGTAAAACAGGAAGGAAATATATTTTGGTTTTAGCTTTCTTAATTTTTTGTAAAATGAGAAAATTATTTTTTTATAGCTTTATGAAATTAAAAATTTTAAAGGTAATTTTTTTACCATTCAAGCCTAATGAATTTTGAAAAGGGAGAAAATGTGTATTTTTGGTAAATTTTTTGAAAGTTGTTGTGAATTATATATATTAAATATATAATTTCGACATATTTATTGCAGGCGTACAAAGCAAAGTCAATGTTAATTTGCATATATTGATCTATAAATTTAATGTTATACATAAATAATTTAAAATCCCGGGCAACGCCGGGTATAAAAAGCTAGTTAAATAATATATTAATTAAATAATATCTCAATTAATTATTAGACTATATACTGAATTATAGCCTATAGACTAGACTATAGGCTAGCCCATTATTAAAGCTTCAAAAAAGGGCTTCGGCTCAGTCATTGTCATAATGAGACGTATTTGAAAGATTTTTAGATGATTAATCAGTAAACTGAGTCTTTGTTTTTGTAAAGATCGCTTAAAAAAGAATTAAAAATTATTCGGAACTGATTAGAAAAAGGGCTCATCTCTTTGGAAGGGTTGAAAAAAATTTTGTGTGACATAAAATAAATCATTTCGTTTATAATATTAAATGTAAATTATTAAATATTACACCGTCCAACACCATTTTTCACACACGAACCAAACTATATACATACGAAAGCACATAATGTTTATAGTATAACTGCGTACTCAGTTTTTCATTTTCTGATCGTTTGTCCTTTTTAAAGGACTTTAAAATTTGAGGTACATACAATTTTCAAACATTTTTATAAAATATTTTTAGCCACCCTGTTATAACAATATGGGTATCAAACTAAAGAGGACAATGGTAGTATTTTTATCTCGTATTTTGTTTTATTATTTAAGAATAAAAAGATGTAAAAAATATCCTTATAAAACTTTATCCTTTATTATCCTTATTTATTTATCCTTTCATATTAAAACTACCTTCTGGGAAAGTACATTTTCCTTTTTATTTTAACCCAATTATTCCGAACTCTATAGTTATTATAAATTCTATATATCTTTTAAAAATACCTTTGACCTCCCAATAATGTTATCAAAGTAGTTTATTATATAGTTTTCATTAAAAAATACAACAGGGCGAAGATATATCCTGTGCAATTAGTAAACCACGATATACATAAATATTTAAACAAGTTAGGAAAGTATAGCCGGAATGGGCCGAGCATATCATACCCTACACCAGTGTGAATTTCTTTCAAATGTGATATATTTTAGAAAATAAAATATTTATGTTGAATTTTATTTCAATTGCGACATATTAAAAAAACTAATTTTCTGAAAGTGGGCTAGAGTCAAATAGAGATTAAAGGCCTGCACAAGACAACAATAATGCGACAATTTGTTAAACAAATATCGTGTGCGCCATCATAAGCACCCAAAATTTTTTAACAAATTGTCGCATTATTGATGTCTTGTGCAGGCCTTTAATATGTATATTATAAAATTAAGAGAAAAGATTCATGTCTACATATATACGCGTTTTTTATGTAGCTTTTCATCGTGATATTAATCTTTATATTAATTATATTATAATTTATATTTATAATAATATTGCGCTTATCATATTACCCTGAAGTAAATTTTAGAATTCGGAACATGCATGTTTTCATCACTAAGGCCTGTTATCTCAACCACCGGTTATGTTTAATTCGTAGGTATTTTGTCTGAAAACTGTCAATTTAACGTTAGTATAAAAAATTAACAGACATTGAGATAATGGGGTAGGTAATTGGTATAAATAATAAATTAAATTAAACAAAATATTCTCAACAAATTTTTTTTTTAATTTGAATACATTTTAACTTTTAATTTTTTTACAAAGAACGAATAAAGATTGAGACATGAAATTTGGGAGTCTGTAACTCTATATTTGTAAATATAACATATATTTTTTGCTAAAAAACTGACTATAGAAAATAAGGATATTAAAGGATTAAACTTTAAAAGGACATTTTTTTATTTTTTTTTATTTTAACATTTTAAAACTATTTTATTTATAAAAAATACTGTTATTCTCCTCTTTCAATCGATACCTATATTGACCTACTATACCAAACCAAATTCAAGCTAAATATAATTATACTTACTCTTCCTTTCAAACTTTAAAGTCCTTTTAAAGGAAGAAACGATCAGAAAATAAAAAACCAAAAATGTAGTTTAACTATATCAACTATGTAGTTTCCAACGTATATGGTCTTCCTCATGTGTGCAACAATTTTTCCCAATTTGTTGTACGGTGTTATCTATCAAGGAAATATTATCTATCAAGGAAATTAAAAACTTATTATGCTTTAATTATAATTATTTAATATACATAGCTAACAGGAAAAACTTTCATTCATGAGGTAAAGTGTTAAAACCTTTTTTCACTACTTCTTTATTAGCATTTTAACTCATTATTTTAACACTGTGATGGCATTGGAGGCAAGTACTACAGCTTTGCTATTTTATTGCGTGTCAAGTTAATGTTGTTTTCTTAAAAAACACACAACTCTTAACACGCAAATTTATAAAATGCACAGTGCAACACAAAAAAAATAACCATATACGGACACCACTATATAATAAAAGACCAATAATAGGAAGTTCCTTGTCTTCCAGTTTTGCCTAAAGTCGTGCAATTTTTTTAGTTATAGGCCACTAAAGATTTGGGGCCTCGCTGTCATTTTTGAAAAAAGTGAGCATTTTCTCAGGCTCATATCTTCCAAACCTTTCGGAATTGTGAACATATAAAGTAAAATAAAACGTTATCTTCATGATCAGAATCCTCAAAATTTAAATTTGTTTTACATTATTTTCCTTTTTAAGACCTATAAGTAGCAAACCGTTTAAAATTTAAGAAAACAGTTAACTACAAAAATGTACCTAAAACCTCAATAAACAAATTTCTAGAATAGGTGTGAACCTTATGAATAATACGAAACTTCCCTTTTTATTACCTAATTTCATTTAATTTTCTAATATATAACTTTTGACTGATTACAGCAAAATACTTCTCAAGTATTTGTATATTTCCGAAATCGAAAGAATTTAACTTTAGAACAGACAAAAATCATTTTTAAGGATAAAAACAGTAATTTGCCCGTTTCAAAACAAATCAACCTAATTCACCCACAATATTAACTATTTCCTAAGCAATTTCTTAATGAAAATCGAAGAAATTATATTATTTCCCAATTCTAAAATAGTTTTGGCAGAAGCCATAATTTGATGAACTATCTTCAAAATTATAAAAATCGATCAAAAATTGATATCACATTCAAGGGCTAAAATCTTTGATATGCACTACTTTATGCCTCATTACATAAAGAACAAAATTGTACATACATATGTATAAGCATACATACATACATACATACATACATACATACATACATACATACATACATACATAAGTTCAGATAATCAATAACACTAGGTTACAATTAAATAATTTTTGTCTGCGGAAGATCAATATACAACATGATTGTGAATTGAACATTTCTTTTAATATTATAATAAGGGCGTCTGTTTATTGCATACTTAAAGAAATTATTACGTGTTTAATTTTTACTGTAACCGTCAAAATTAAACACGTCATAATTTCTTTAAGTATGCAATAAACAGACGCCCTTATTATAACATAAGTTTTATATAAGTATAAATGACACTGCATATTTTCTTAATGATCGGCCCTTATTTGACCCTCGCCCCATACAAACCCCCCTTCAAAAAATGTCTTAAACGTCTAAAATTGACTTGTAACAATTTGTATCGCAATGAAACTCAACTAACTGTTATTTAAAAGTATATCCTTTTCCCAAATTTACGGAGGATCGGCCCTTATTTGACCTGTATAAAGCCTCATTTAGAAATTTTTGTTTTTTATCAATAAATTGCTTAAATACTTTGGAAATTCAACATAAAAGTTTCTTATGAAAAATAAAAATTTTAATAATATACTCATGGTATAGAGTATTATATGGTCGGCTATGTCCGACTATACTTTCCTACTTGTTTTATTTAAATATTGTCATAATTGGTATGTATACAAATATGTTATTAAGGAAACATATTTTTTTTTCTATTAAATGTTAACATATTACACAATATTGTTTTATATTTTTTATTAATATTGTGTGAATAACGTGATTAAATAAAAAAATCTCTTCCGGAACACTTAATATTAAGAAACGCATATGAAGTATTTACCCGGCTAGCGGCAGCTGACTTCTACGTTATGGCTTAATTTTGAAATCTATTAAATGTTAACAAATTAAACAATATTTTTTTTTATATATACACTATGTGGATAATGAGATAAATTACAAAAAGTCTGTTCCGGAACGCTTTATATATCAAAACTCATATGAGGTATTTACCCGTCCGGCGGATACAACAATATGGCCAAATATTGAAAATTACTCCGCCGGAGTAGAATTATCCATTCGCAACAAATATTCATTCGTAATATAATATTTTGATTAATATGTACTTTTTCATGTTTATTTTTCACAAAAAAATAAGTTTTACTTAACTTCAGGCACACACTTAAATTTTGCAAATTAATCTGCCAGAATAGCTTTTTTTCGTTTAAAACAAACATTATTCAGTTTATAATATATTTTCCTCACAAATTTTTATATTATTATCTTTATTTTTTTAATAAAATATAAACTTTTTACGAAAATTTTGCATCAAATGAATTCGCCGTACTTATGGTTTTTGACATCTACGTAAACCAAATGCAAAAACAAAATACATGTAAAATGTTGTCGTTGCAGAACTGCCACCACCTTATCTGTATTCGCCTTGCTAGAATACGTACAAATGAAATCATTATTCTTGAACAACTTTAAAATTTTTTTGCTGGGTAGTGTAATTTGTTATCTGAACGTATGTTTATTTGTATATAAAATGAAATTTTATTGAACTTTAGTTTCTAAACAATATTAATTCTTTAAGCAATAAGTATTGCTTATCAAAGATTTTCAGCCCTTTTTGAACTTTGAAATGTACATTGGGGCAGCTATATAGAGAAGCTTGGCGATAATTGAATAATTAAAAATTAAATTTACGAAGAGCAAGTTAGAGTGCTATATTCGGCTGAGCCGAATCTTAAATACCCTAAACCAGCTACTTTTTTAGTCGAACAAATATTTGTAGAAATAAGTTTTCTCATGCCTTAAATAGAAAAACCCCAAGATTTAAAAAGCTTAAATATGTTACAATTAAAAGATTTATTGAACATTACAAACCACATTTTCTTTTATATTTTTATGGCACCCTAAGATATGCTTTAACGATATTTAAAAATGTGCATGTATGTATGTGTGTGAAAGATTTAAGGATTTTCAAAATATATACAGTGAATCAATAAAGTAATTTACCTATGTAAAATTTATAAATTTTAAGAAAAACACATCTGAACAATTATTTTTATCAAAATGAAGTAATTTGTTTGTTGTATTTTTTAAAGAATATCTTATATTTTAATTTTCTACCATGAAAAGTAAAATACTGATATTAATTAACTAGATTTTTGATAAAATGTGAACGTATTGTTAATTTTTTAGGTCAATAAAGTATTTTGCTTTTTTAGGATTTTTTGCATTTTTGCTGCATTATTTTATAATATTTAATATTATTATTACTCCTATATATTATTACTCCTATATATATGGAACGACTAAATTTGACATTTCTTAACCGATTTATCATCCTATATACCTATAAGAATTTATACATATTTGACTTAACATGAAATCTATGGTTTCTTTGATTAAATTTCTAAAATTTAAAAGTCATTTTGAATTGGATACATGATATATTAGATAATCAATGGATTTGGACCTAAAAAATGTTTAGTGAGTTATAAATCTATATATTATAACAAAAATTATCTGGGTTTTTGGTCATTTTGTGTTGATAAACAAAAACTACTTTACGGAAACCCCATATATTTGGCGAGTACTGTGTAATTTTATTTAGAATTGTAGAATATTGATTCTTATTCAATAAATATAACACTAAGTACCTTTCTAGCCACTCTAAGTATGGGGACATCACCATATACCACTATAGAACTATTACATGCTAAAATCTTGTTTTTATACCCTTCACCTTCGTGAGAAGGGTATATATAAGTTTGTCATTCCGTTTGTAATTTCTATAATATAATTTTCCGATCCTATAAAGTATATATATATATATATATATTCTGGATCCTTATAGAAAGCGGAGTCGATTAAGCCATGTCCGTCTGTCTGTCTGTTGAAATCAGTTTTTAGAGGTCCCCAGATATCGGCGAGATCCAAATCTTCAATAATTTAGTTAGACATGCTTTCGAGAAGATTGCTATTTAAAATCAGCAAAATCGGTCTATAAATAACGGAGATATGAGCAAAAATCCGAGACAACCTCTGAAAATTTCACCAAAAAAGCCACATTTTTTCTTGCTTTGTTAAAAAAGCAACAACACTGTAAATTGGATAAAGATGTACATGTGCGTGTGTAGATGTATTTGTTTTTATTCAGCTGTGTATTTTTTATGTTTGGATGCTGTTGGCGTCATTGAGTTGTATATTTTGTTTTTGTAAATTCTGTTCGTATATTTAGAAGTCGGTTGGTTTTATTGCGTTGTTTATTTTGTTTTTGTTTTTCTGCGCTTTTCTTTATGTGTGTTTAGATGTCTGTTGTTTTAGATGCCTTGTGAATTTTGTTTTTTATTTCGTTTAGCGTTGTTGTTCTTCATTTTGTTTTTCTTTTGGTGTAATAATAATGTAGACGGGATAAATTTAAAATTTATAAAACTAATAAGTTTAAAATACACTATGGTGAAGGGTATATAAGATTCGGCACAGCCGAATATAGCACTCTTACTTGTTTATTATACCCTTCACCTTCGTGAGAAGGGTATATATAAGATTGTCACTCCGTTTGTAATTTCTATAATATAATTTTCCGACCCTATAAAGTATATATATTCTGGATCCTTATAGATAGCGGAGTCGATTAAGCCATGTCCGTCTGTCTGTTGAAATCAGTTTTTAGAGGTCCCTAGATATCGGCGAGATCCGCATCTTCAATAATTCAGTTAGACATGCTTTCGAGAAGATCGCTATTTAAAATCAGAAAAATCGGTCTATAAATAACGGATATATGAGCAAAAATCCGAGAAAACCTCTGAAAATTTCATCAAAAAAGCCACATATTTTTCATGCTTTGTTAAAAAAGCAACAACAACACTGTTAATTGGATAAAGATGGACATGTGCGTATGTGCTGTGTATTTTTTTGTATGTTTGGATGCTGTTCTGTTCTCACGAATGGGAGGGTATAACAAGAACGAGGAGATAAAGCAGTAATATGTTGGTAATACAGCTCATATTTGTTTGAGGGTGTAATACAGTTCGACGGTGGTATTACAGTACAACGGTTAATATTTCTTCCTGCAACAGTTCATATTTGTTTGTGTGTATGTAATGTGTGACATGTGTGCAGAGACACAAAATAAATAAAAACTGTTTTTTAAAACATACTTGGTGAAGGGTATATAAGATTCGGCACAGCCGAATATAGAAATATTACTTGTTTTTTATATTTTAAATGCTTTATTTTATGAATAAGATAATTATATAAGTGTATGTATTAGCTGAAAAATATTGCATTTGTTGACCTTAGGGAATGATAATCACATTTAAATATTTAAATTAGGTATTTTTCCTGTACTACACGACAGTTCACTTTACATTGGTTCCAAGCTACCTAAGGTCTGTTTAGAGGTCTAAACTTAAACATAGTGTTCCTCCTAGTTCGTATATGGATTTTGGAGAAGATAAATCAGGAGTACAATGGTTTTCCTTAGATACAAGTCGCCTCCCTTTGACAATTAAAGAATTTTTCTAATAATTCTTTGGATCATCAATTGCTCTATTTTTAATATTTCTTAATGTTATTGATTAAACATCTTATAATTATATTTTATTGATTTACACTTGTTCTAGAAATCTAAACTAATTTTTTATCTCGAAATTGCCTCATTATTATCCTTTAAATATTTTTATGGCAAATAACATCACACTTTCACACAATGAGGATATGATTTTTGCAAATTACAATTGAATTATACTTAACAATAAAACAATAAATTTCAAAAAGTAATTAAACAAGTAAGAGTGCTATATTCGGCTGTGCCGAATCTTATATACCCTTCACCATAGTGATAAATTTTTTCCCGACTACATTATTATTACATCAAAAGCTAAACAAAAAGAACAACAACAACAACGCTAAACGAAATAAAACACAAAATACACAAGGCTTCTAAACCAACAGATATCTAAACATACATAACGAATAACACAAAAAAACAAAACTAACAACGCAATGACGTGAGCGTATCTTTGCTTTTTAATCTGCAATATTGAAATAATAACTAAGTTAGTTGAAATATTTTTTTCTTGTACCATACGAAAATTTACAACATTGTTCTTTTTTCGTTTTAATTTCAACAACAAAAATTTAATGTCAAAAATATAAAAAATATTTTTTTTTTTCGTTTGTAAAAAATTAAATCTTTTCGGGCTATTAAATATATTTAAAAAGTGCAAAAAAATAATAAAATATAACGTTAAGTGATAAAAAATATTTTCAAGTTCTATAAGCCACGAATTTTCGCGACAAAGTTTTGAAGTTTGGAGAGAGAGTAAGTTTCTTACATGTGTGTGGGAGTTACACAGCACTCGTCTGTGAGAAGAGCGTAACGTTGTTGTTGTAAAATAATGACAGCGTTTCACTTCTTAGTGTTTAGTGATCCAAGCCCTATGCGCTTGGCACTCTTAGCTATAGATAGTGTGTTTTCTATACACTTACATGCGCTTAACAATAGCAATACGTTGTTGTTGTTCTTAACAGTATACAAGCAAGAGTAAGACAACAACACTTTCGTATTCATTGCTGGTAAACATTGACGAGACGTAGATTTTGTTTTTGTTTATCGTAAAAAAATTGTTTTAAAAAGCACTTGGAACAAATTTGTGTTAGTTTTAAATTTCAAACTTACATTATTCGCATAAAAATTATTGTACAATAACTCACAATCTACTCTCATATAATTGAAAACGTTTTAAATACTTTTTTCTATTCATTAAAAAATATATTTGCAAAACAAAAGGGAAAATTATTTTATTTTAACAAAAAATGCAAATCATGTTTTTTGCTGTGTATTTTTTTGTATGTTTGGATTCCAAACATACAAAAAAACAGCTAAATAAAACCAAATACATCTACACACACACGTGTACATCTTTTTCTATATACAGTGTTGTTGTTGCTTTTATAACAAATTTTGATGAAATTTTCAGAGGTTGTCTCGGATTTTTGCTCATATCTCCGTTATTTACCGACCGATTTTGCTGATTTTAAATAGAGATCTTCTCGAAAGCATGTCTAATAGAATTATTGAAGATTCGGATCTCGCCGATATCTGGGGTCCTCTAAAAACTGATTTCAACAGACAGACAGACAGACGGACATGGTTTAATCGACTCCGCTATCTATAAGGATCCAAAATATATATACTTTATAGGGTCGGAAAATTATATTATAGAAATTACAAACGGAATGACAAACTTAAAAATAATTTGAAAAACCCAAAGAAATTAACCGGAATTCTCAATATGCAAAATACCTGTTTTTCGAGTTTTATTTATGAACAAAAAACAAGATTCTCTTAAAAAAGGTAGGCAAAAAACTTAGTTGATTCTCTGTGTATATAATTTTGTTCTACGGTTAAATTGCTTTTAGGGGCAAGATCCAGTATGGGAGATATGATTAATTATAGACCGATCTTAAAAAAAATTTGAAGTAAAATTTGTGTACATAAAAGCTTTATTTCAATCAAATTTTGTATATATATTGTAATTTAGCCTTGCATGGGACCTTTTTAAACTAATGTTTGTTGCCAAATTTTGTATCAATAGCTTTATTTGATAATAAGTAATGTTATTTGATAATTAGTTTTGTGCATTTAAGTGATTTTCTGGAGGGGACCTAGTATGATTCTAAAAAAAAAATATAGTGTAATTTACGTATATAAAAGAAATGTATATGCTATGAAGAGCAATGGAAGCTATGAACAAAGATGAACCGAACGTGAAAACATTTTGAAATAACATTTCTGTGTACAAAAATAGTATGTATACCAAATTTGTTTATGGGTATCACTATTTGGTAATAGGTTATGTGCGATTAAGTGATTTTCGGCAGGGACCTTGTGTGCCGATTATGGACCGATCCGAAAAAAAATATCATTATAATAGTTGTGAAAAATATTCATATTTCATATTTCTGTGAAAAAGAGTAATACCTGTACCAAATTTTATATGGATATCTTAATTTAATAATGAGTTATGTGCGTTTAAGTGATTTATAACGATGGGTCCTTGTATGGGAGCTACGACCAGTTATGGACCGATCGGGAAAATGTAACACCGTAATATTTCCTTGCATATAAGCAATACTTATTCCAAATTTTATGTTGATATCTTAATTTAGTAATGAGTTATGCGCGTTTAAGTGATTTTCGGGAGTGGACATTGTATGGGAGCTATGTCCAATTATGGACCGATCAAGAATATGTTTTCCCTCAATTAATTCTATTGACATAAGATTTTAATTTGTAAAATTATGTGAAGATAACATCATTCTGACGGAATTTAATAACAAAAAACTCATTTTCCGGGAATATGTACTTTTGTATGGGAGGTATATGAAAATATGGGCCGAAACTAATGTGTGCTGATTTTCATGAAATTATCTTGCACAGTTTTCGAGAAAATTACATAAGAATGTATAAAAAAATACTTATTTTTTCGGAGTTGTTTTTAATTTTGATTCATAACTTTTCCCGATGTGAACCGATTTTGCTCATTTTCAATACCAAACTGTACCGGATAATAATGAATATTTTGGCTGAATTTCCTTGATTCGTTTTAACGTGAGCGTGTTTTATACAGACAGACAGACGGATGGACGGACAGACGAGCATAGCTAAATCGACACAGAATTTCATAAGGACCCAGAATATGTATACTTTGTTGGGTCTCGGATTAATATTTCTTGGTGTTATACACGGAATGACAAACTTATATATACAATCTATCACCACTGATGGTGGTGGAGGGTATAAAAATTATATTGCTGGAATGCCGCCATTTCCCTTTATACCCGTCAATAGTTTTTCCTGGACATTGTTTTCTACCCTCAGGCGGAAGTTAAAAATGTTAACAAAAAATAATTAAATTCAGTTTCTTAATTAGTGTATGTTTATCATGAAGAAAAGTCGCTAACTTGTTATAAAAAAGTCCACAAATGTTAAAGAATAAAAATATTTTTTATTCTTTAACATTTCATTTTAATTAAAACTGAAAAAAGAAAAGTTGTACATTTCGCATTGAAAATTAAGATAGTATATTACATTTTACAGAAAAAATAACAAAAAGATGTGTATGTTTTAATATAAAATATCTTTTCAAATAAATGAATTAACTAATATTTCCATTCACTTGTAAATTAAATTCCATTAATTATTCACAAAAAATTATGTCCACAAAATACACTTTTTATTAAATACATTTTGAACAAGTGTGTTTATTTTTGTGCTTCTACTAATACATTTTCACCAGTTAAGTCTTTGACATGGCACTGAGGTCCTTGACAATCAGTTTCGCCTTTATACTACTATATGTATGTAAATATGAATATTCCGTTTATTTTTAATAAATAAATCTAAATTTTTCTTACGTTTCAATAATTTTTATATCTTGATATTTTGATTTTTCCTGGTGAAGGATTTCTTTAACTTTTAGAGAAAAACATTGTCCTGGCCAAAGCTCGCTTTGAATTTCACTAAACCAACCGTTTTGAATGACGTCCATGTTTTAACTAAAAATATTGCTTTTAAATTTTTCTAAAAGTCTATGTGTGATAACTAATCTGATATTAGTGTGGTTCAAAAGTTAAGTCAATTTTAGAAACAAAAATTATTTTAATATTATAATTAGAGCAATGTAAATTAGTAAAGTAGCGACATCTCTTGTTGTACAACAACATCTACAAACACATGTATTTTGTTTTTGTAATAATTTAATATTGTGTCAAAATAATATTTAACAAAAATTTCCTTTAACAACAATGCAAACAAAACATAAATAAAATATATTACTTTTAAGTTGAAAATATTAAGGATTTAATTATTTTATTATACTAGCTAACACCCGATGTGCTTCGCTACCCCAATCGAAATTAAATACATAATAATCAAAAAAGTATTTATTTAGTTACTAAAAGGTTTATTATAATTTCTCTAATTTTAAAATAATACATTAATGATCTATTTATTTCTTACTTGCTAAAATTTAATATATACTTTTATTCTTAAAAAATAATTCCTCTTTTAATGCCTTGGGATATACAATATTTTTTGTTTTATCCTCTAGTATAAAAAAAACCCACTTAACGATTTTAAATTTTTTTGTAAGTTCGCCAATTTTATCTACCTATGAAAAATTTGAATTATCTAACCACATATTTGTATTTAATTCATATATGTGGTGCCAGGCCCCCCATCACATGAATGTCAGAGTTATTTATATAAAATTTGAAGATTCTAGCTCTAATAGTTTCTTAGAAATACGATTTTTTCTATTTAATTCCTTTGGGGGGCTTCAAGTTCCCCATATGATAGTCCGTTCTTCTTCCTCCAAAATGTTCAGATGAATATTAAAGTAATTTATGCAATATTTGATGAATCTAGTTCTATATTTTCCTAGATAAACAATATTTTGTATTTTATTCATAAGGGAGATATCAAGTGCTCATTAAAAGTTCGCTCGTTATACTCTAAATGTTCAAATGAATTTCAAAATTCTTCAAGAAAATTTTAAGATTCTAGCTCTAATAATTTCTCAGATATATTTTTTTATTTTATTCATATTGGGGCTCCAAGCCCTCACAGATAAAAATCCGCTCTTTTTTCTTAAAAATTTTCAGATTAATATTATAGTTTTTCTTGCAAAATTTTAAGAATTTAGATGTATAGTTTCCCAAAAAAAACGAATTTTTGTATTTAATTAATATGGGAGGTGCCGCTCCCCTCATGTGTAGTCCGCCAATTTATTACCCAAAATGTTTACATGAATGTTAATGTTATTCGTGCAAAATGTTAATATTCTAACTGTATTAGTTTCCAAGATAAACGCATTTTTGTATTTAATTTATATGGGAGGTGCCACGCCCCCTAACGCTAGTCCGCCAATTTTTTATCCTAAATAATCATATTGACACTAAAGTGGCTCATACAAAATTTGACGACTCTAACTGTTAGATTATCTCAAGAAAAACATTTTTTGTATTTAATTAATATGGGAGATACCGCTTCCCTTATGAGTAGTCCGCCAATTTATTACCCAAAATGTTTACATGGATGTTAAAGTTATTCGTGCAAAATTTTAATATTCTTACTGTATTAGCTTCCAAGACAAATTTTATATCCCAAATAATCATATTGTGCCTCCGACAAAATTTGAGGACTCTATCTCTTATATTATTTCAAGATAAACAAATTTTTTATTGAATTAATATGGAAGATGGCACTACACTTATGGGTAGTCTGCCAATTTATTACCTAAAATGTTTATATGGATGTTAAAGTTATCCATGCAAAATTTTAAGATTCTAACTGTAATAGTTTCCAAGATAAACGAATTTTTTATTTAATTTGTATGGGAGGTGAAACGTCCCTAACGCTAGTCCCCCCATTTTTTATACTAAATAATCATATTGACACTAAAGTGGCTCTATATACGAATTTAATATTTTCTTAATGTGAGCGTGGCTCCTCGCCTACTTGAAATTTCAAAATAAAAAGTAGCCTATTACCTATTCCAGACATATTACATTCGGTTTAGCCGTTTAGTAGTTTATAGCGTTCAAAACATGCAGGAATTCGCTGGTCTAAAGTCAATATAAGGGGGTGACAAGTCCCAACATCAGATGAAATTCCGGCAATCCGGAAGTGACCGCCCTTTATGATGTCATGAAAGAATTGCATTATTCAAAATGCAATCTCCATCATCTACCTCTTAAAGCCCGCGCAACCGCACTACTGAGATGGCTCTGTTGTTTTCGCAACATCACCTAGAGACATATTTGGTAGTCTGCTCTAGTTAGACCTCATGGCAAATCATTCCGAGGGGAAGCCAGTTTATAGTCCCGGCAGACTAGAGGTATTGGTAGCACCTCTTTACCACGGGATTGCAATACATCATGATGGAGATTTCATCATGGAAACATGACCCCGTCTGTATATATACCTTATGAGGTCGGAAAATTATATTATAGAAATTACAAACGGAATGACAAACTTATATATACCCTTCTCACGAAGGTGAAGGCTATAACAAGGCAGAACGAGAGCAGCAGAGCAAGAGTAGAGAGGGAACCTTTTGGTACTTTTTCGTTTTTCACAAGTTTGAGTCTTCTATAATAATGAACTTCGAAACATAAATTAAGTATGTAGAGTCCGGATTAGACGAAAACACATCAAAGGGTTTTTTTGGTACTTTTTCGTTATACAAAACGTACTTTTTGAATTTTCTATAATATAGAATTTCAAAAGGTACGTTTGAAATATTCTATAATATTGAACCAAGGGACATGAAATTTAGTACGTAGATTCGGAATTAGATCAGAACACATAAAAGAAACTTTTTGGTATATAGGGCCTTGACTAGGTAAGAAACTACAAAAACGGACTTTTTGGTACTTTTTCGTTCTACAAAAAGTACTTTTGAATTTTCTATAATATTAAACCTGGAAACATGAAATTAAGTATGTAAAGCCCGGATTAAGTCAGAACACATAAAAGGGGACCTTTTGCTACTTTTTCGTTCTACAAAAGGTACTTTTTGAATTTTTTAAAATATTGAACATAGAAACATGAAATTTAGCATGTAGGGCCTTGACTAAGTAAGAACATAGAAAAAGGCCAGAACCCA